>NC_134688.1:361250729-361552158 GCF_050947455.1 Rhinoderma darwinii
ACATATTTACCAAACTATTTACGCTTTGGGTGGAAATTCTCTTTGACCCCTTGCTACCACAGCCATTTTTTTGCTTATTCATTTTTTGTTTTTTTACGTTTAGATTTTTCTGTCGACATATCCATTTGGGGGCTTGTTATTTGTGGGACAAGTTGACGTTTTTAACAGCACTATTTATTGAACTATACACTGTACTGGGAAACTAATAAAACAATGTGGGGTGGAATGGGAAAAAAATATTGATTCCTTAATTGTTTTTGGGATTTCTTTTTTAAAGCGCAAAAATTACATGTTAACTTTATTTTGGGGGCCAATATGACTATGGCAATACCAAATTCATAAAGTTTTTTATGTTTTACTACAATGACAAAATTTGTATAAAATATTTTTTTTTGTATCGCCATATTCTGTAACTTTTTTTGTTTTCTATCAATTGAGCTGTGTGTGTCGTTTGCGGACCGAGATGTAGTTTTTATTGATACCATTTCAAGGTATATTCAATGTTTTGATAACTTTTTATTAAATTTTTTTAGGTAGAGGTGCTAAAAAAACAACAATTCCGGAAGTATTTTTTTTCTTTTTACGCCGGTCCCTTGTGCAGCTTAAATAAATTTATATTGCAATAGTTCAGACTTTTTTGGACAAGTCAATATCAATTATGTATATTTTTTTACATTACGTTAGGGGAAAAATGGGAAAAATGGGAAAAAGTGGGTTTTTTGAACTTTTAATATTTTTTTGTGTAAAAAAAGAAACTTTATGTAACTGATTTTTCCTTTTTTTTTAGTCCATCTAGGGGACTTAAACAAACAACCGTTTAATCACTGGTACCATACAATGTGCTTCTTAGGTATTGCAGTGTATGGTATTTTTTTACTGGCTCCTATTAACTTCTGTCTTCTGCAGGGCTTAGTAGGGGCACAAACATTACAGACCTGGGGGCCTTCATTAGGCCCCCAAGCTGCTATGACAACCATAATCACCCGGCTGTAGCGCCGCGTGGGGGCGATGGGCTGACAGAGGGTGATGTCTCCACTTTTTAATGGCTTAGATACCGCATCGCTATTGACTGCAGCATCTAACTGGATTTATTGTCAGGAATATAATTATCTCCGATCTTTGCCGTTATAGTGAAGTCTCAGGAGTTACACACAGCCAATACACCCATGAGCATGCTCCATACTCACCCTTTCCGACTATGAGGTAAGTGTACAGGTTAATAACCTGAAAATATCCATAAAATAATTCTTGGAAATGGATGAAAAATAATTACAGCTTGTGTTTTTTTTGGACTATGTATATGGGTAAATACTGTACATCTTATATGACAAAGTTACATAGTTATTATAGTTAAAATGTTGCATTTTTGCATCAAGTTCTACCAGGGGAAGGGAGAGGATGTGGATGAAGGGAAGCGAGGGTTTCATCTTAATACTTTGTTTCCCACTACTGATTCAATGGACAAAAAAAAAAAAACTTAGTTAATCTCCCTTTCCAGAGAAGCAATCAGACTGGATCAGCATTCAAACAAGGAATCTATAGATTTATATAAGTATTAATGTTATGATGTTTTCAAGACATTACAGTATCTAAGCCGATCTTCAAGCCATCAACTGTTACTGTGAAAACCAGCTCCTGGGGTACGCTATTCTGCTGGTTCACCACAGATTCCCAGCTTCAGTAAAGAAGTCCTACCGACTTTGATAGGGGAGTGCTTCCTTGTCTTTTGAGGGGGTTTTACATGGAACAGCTTTTCACCATATTGTTTGTATGGGCCATTAATATACTTATACAAATTTATCATGCCCCCTCATCACTTTTCAAGACTAAATAAATTTAATTATTTTACTTTTGCTCATAACTTAGATTCTCCATGTCCCATATCAGTTTTGTTGCTTTTCTTTTTACCTTTTCAAACTCCAGTGCATCCTTTTTACAGGGGCGTAGCTGGGGGGGCAGGCGGGGCATGTGCCCCGGGCACAACCTAGAGGGGGTGCCAGCGCAACCCCCTCCTGCACTATAATTGTACCTGCGCCTATAGGACACAAGTACAATTAGAAGCTCTGAATGGCCGGATACATTTCGTGCCCGGCCATTCAGCGTCTTTCTACGAGTGAAGCAGAGCGATATTTTGCGCCGCTTGTGTCGTTGAAAGGCGCTGATTGACAGGGAAAGTCATTCTGCCCTGCCAATTATCGCCTTTCATAGACGCTTCGTTCAACCCCAGGAGACCTGCACAGAAGCGAGCAGGTTTCCATTGCTGCCGGACGGCGTTGGAATGGGATTAAGGTGAGTTTGATTAGTTTGTTATTTTATCGTAATAAAAAGTGTGTGGCATTATCTACGTGGGGGGGGGTGTGGTTTTATCTACAGGGGGTGGCTTTATCTACAGGGGGTCGCTTTATCCACAGGGGGTGGCTTTATCTATAGGGGGGCTTTATCTACCGGGGGGTTTTATCTACGGGGGACTCTATCTACAGGGGGGCTATATCCTGGGGTGGGTTATATGTGGAGCACTATATACAGGGGTGGGCTATATCTACAGGGGTGCTATATACATGGGAGGGCTATATGTGGAGCACTATATACAGGGGTGGGCTATATCTACAGGGGGCTATATACAGTGGTGGGCTATCTGAGGACCACTATAGGGGGAGCTATATGTGGGACCCTATATACAGGGGTGGGCTATATGGGGGCACTATCAACAAGGGGCTCTATGGGGGGCACTATCTACAGGGGGTATTATGGCAGGCACTATCTAATGGGGGCACGGTGTGTGTGTGTGACACAGTGTATGGTGCTACTATAGTTAGAGGTGCAGTGTATGGCACTATTATATTTAGGGGCATAGTGTGTGGTATAATGAGAACTTTATTTTTGTTTATAGGTGTAGAAATGTTAGAAAAGTGAGAAGCTGAAGACATCTGATCGGCAAACTGCAGAAATGGGCTGTGACCGGGAGAAATCCATCATAGAGTTCTGGACCGGATGGAGAAAAAGAACTAGAATCTGAGACGTCACCAGTGAGTCACTTAATGTAAATGTTTAGTCTGCCTCTAATCAGTACTGTAGTCACTGTATGATCTGCAGCGAGATAATGGGTGGTATGATTATAATATGATTTTTTTTTTTAAACAGCATCTCCCAGCATACCCTTACCATTGTTTGGGCCATGCTGGGAGCTGGAAACAATTTAGTGCAAACCTATACGGCAGGGGTTGCACTAAATTGAGCTGTATTTGTGCTGGTGTTGTATGTATGTACTGAGCGTGGTTCTGGGGCTGTATTTATGTACTGAGCTTGGTTCTGGTGCTGTATATATGTAATGAGCTTGGTTCTGGTGTTGTGTATAGAACTATATTGCTTGTAAAATGTACAAATGTTTTTATGCTCGAGTTACATAAAAAGTAATGTGGAAAAGAAATGACACGTCATTGATTGGTAGAGAAAACAAACATGGCGAGGGGGAAGCAGATGTCTGGAAAGAGGTGAGGGGGGGGGCAAACGGAATCTTTGCCCCGGGTGCTGGAGAACCTAGTTACGCCTCTGCTTTTTATATTAGCAATTCTGCCCCTAAATTTATCATGACAAACTGCCAACCCCACCCCCCCTTATTTGATATTAATAAGGGGCTAAATAGGATACATTGTAATAGTTGTTCTGTTCCCGATGGCTTCCATATATTCTAGCTGATTCTGCATTGGTAATATTTATATTTCTTCTATATATTTTTTTTCTTTTTAATCTTGCAGTAATTTCTTCATTATGTCCTAAGAATAAAGAATGCTAGAAGGACAAAATACAAGGGCAATGGGTAAATAAAAACAAAAAATTGGTATAATGCGACACTGCTAATGGTTAAATGTAATGCAGAAAATGAATAAGTTATAGAATGATACACAATGTAATTCTTGCATACAGAGCACCTGACCGTAAAATACATAAGGCACCGGTATTAGTTTATTTTTGTTCTGCATGTCAATTTCATTACATCTCCAGCTATTTTCTGCACTGTGAGATTACAATGGTGCTAACATCCCTCTCCTAGAACAATGTTGCATTGTGCTGGAAAGAAAACCTGCATGTTCTGGCATAAAATGTTTTCTTTATTAAATTACCGGTGCGTGTGTCAAATCCAATAATGTGCAGCTAAGCCTGGGAACTCTAAGTATACTATGTTATTGGAGAGTTTGAGGAGAAACTAATGAGATTTCTAGATTCATTTAGGATCATATCCGATGGGAGTCATTTACAAAAGCCCACCAGTTTTATGATTAAGTAAAAAGTGATGTATGACTATGGAAAGAGAAGTATATATATGGTAAATATGGCTTATTTTTATTGTATTTTTAGTTTTAAACCAAGACCTTCTAAATCGTACATGACTACAGTGATGATGACTCTTTAAATATTCCTGTCATCATGTTAGTAGGAAAAACATCTATCTGCAGTATCTAACCATCTATCTGTCTATCTATTTATCTATATCTACCTAACTCATATCTATCTATTATATATCTAACTACTTACAGGTGGGCCATGTAAACGAGCGCCGATCAACGAGACAGCTCGTTGATTGACGCTTATTTCCTCCTTTTAAAGGGAGCTAGTATGGTGACGAGCGCTTGTTACTACGATCGCTCATCCCTATACATTTCTATCATGTCGGCAGGACGTCCTCCTGTTTACAGGGAGATGTGCTGCCGACAGCGAATATATTTTAGGTATTTAAAACTATACAATCAGCCCATGAACGAGCATTTAATCGTTCATCGGCTGATCATTGCCCTGTTTACACAGGTCATTTATCGGGAATGAGCATTCTGTGAAAGCTCGTTTGCCCGATAATTGGCCAGTGTAAAAGGACCCTACCTCATAAATATCTATCTATCTATCTATCTATCTATCTATCTATCTATCTATCTATCTATCTATCTATCATCGCCAAAGCAAGTCGCGAATAAAGGTATATGGACAAATCTAGGTTAGGGAATATTTCTATTTCCTTCTGTAGATAGCTATATATGAGGTAGGTAGATTTTTCTTTTAATCAAATAGTTTTTATTAACAGTTTCTGTAGAAAACACAAACAAAAGAGACATTACATACAAAAAAGTATATTATACAGACTATACTTCACATTACAGAATTATAAATCCCTCCCCACTATCCCCAAGACATCGAGGAGCACCAAGCACACCAGCCCCCTAAAAAGTAAGCTAAAAGGAGAAGGTAGATAGATAGATAGATAGATAGATAGATAGATAGATAGATAGATAGATAGATAGATAGATAGATAGATAGATAGATAGATAGATAGATAGATATGAGATAGATAGATAGATAGATAGATAGATAGATAGATAGATAGATAGATAGATAGATAGATAGATAGATAGATAGATAGATAGATAGATAGATAGATAGATATGAGATAGATAGATAGATAGATAGATAGATAGATAGATAGATAGATAGATAGATAGATAGATAGATAGATAGATAGATAGATAGATAGATAGATAGATAGATAGATAGATAGATAGATAGATACATAATTGGTATATTTGGAATAATTGCCTATTTGGAATTTACATACCACACCACATGTTATGCCATTTTTAATTAAATTGTTAATGTAAAAACAACCGTGCATAAAAAAAAGTCCAACAAAGTAATATATGAGTGAATTTATTTTTTCTGTTTTTATAAGAGATCCAAGAAACTATTTTGGGTGGGTGGTCAAAAGATTAAATATATAGAGTACATGTCTTATTTATGGTTTTAGCTAAATATTTGCAAAGTGGCTTCAATGGCAAAAATTCATGTAACGGGGATTTTGATTTACATAAGGTTCTATTTTTATATTACTTATAATCTATGTGCACTTTTGCAATAAAATATAAATAAAAATGTATTAATTAAACTTTGCAAATAGTCGTGCTTAAAAATGACCAGCAGTCTTGTTTATACAGCTCCTATGCAAACCTGTGCACCTCTATGAGTTTAAGGGTATGTTCACACGGCCTATTTACGGACGTAAATCGGCCGTTTTTGCCCCGAATTACGCCCGAAAATAGCGCCTCAATAGCGCTGACAAACATCTGCCCATTGAAAGCAATGGGCAGACGTTTGTCTGTTCACACGAGGCGTATATTTACGCGCCGCTGTCAAATGACGGCGCGTAAATAGACGCCCGCGTCAAAGAAGTGACCTGTCACTTCTTTGGCCGTAATTGGAGCCGCTATTCATTGACTCCAATGAATAGCAGCGCTAATTACGGCCGTAATTGACGCGGCGTTCAAGCGCCTGCACATGCCGGTACGGCTGAATTTACGGGGATGTTTTCAGGCTGAAACATCCCCGTAATTTCAGCCGTTACGGACCCCCGCCGTGTGAACATACCCTAATATTACAAACAAACCTTGACTTTTGCATTGCTACATTCCCCTATACATACCTGTATATGATTTATCCTAGGAGGAAAAGAAAGTCTACCTTTGATCAAGAGGCTAAAGATGAACTAGCCTTTTAAAACAGAAAATCAGGACAAGGCTTAAAGCCACAATCCCATGATTTGTTTTTACATTATGTTCTGGTTCACTAAAGTTATTTAATAAAATTACATATATTTATGAGTAGTCTCAGATTCCATTAGTTATCAGTTATAAAATGTGGTGTGCTCTACTAGTGCCAGGATCCTGTACTATATGCTTGGCCAACAACACTGTGATATTAAACAATTCTTCCACAGATAAAATCCTGCAACACCAATATCGGAAATTAAAGTTATAAAACACAGGCAGAATGCCTTGCGACTAAGTATAGACAACATCAATCACAAGCTTGCTGACTTTTGGTGCCACAGAAACAACTGTAACAGGAGCTTATGTAAGCAGTCCACTTCCGATGCTCATACACTATTTATTGCAAATCAATGCAGATCCAGTAAGTGGAGGGGAGGAAAATTGCTCAGAATTCAAGTTTATGGTTTAAAGGCCAACTACAGCCTTAAGATAAAATGTAATGTGAACATTCCCAGCCTAGTGTTTAGAGCAATATAATAAATGTAATATAGAAACACATAAAATGGTCCTCCATTACCCTTCATTATTTATTTCAAAGTTCTGCGCTAAACATGCTGTTCATACTCTTTTGAGTCTATAAAATACATATAAATTATAGTTATGCTGAAATTGTACTGCTCATTATAGAAATAATATTCAATAATCAGAATTGCAAAATTTGATTAAAAAAAACCCAGTGGATTCTACTAAATATTGCATAATGGTTACTTATTTTGAATTATTTTGTTTGTGTAACAGATCAAGCTAAGTATTTTTATCTCAGTAAAATCTATTCAAACCCTTCAGGATGAAGCCTATTTTAGGCCTTCAGGATGGAGCTACTATTTTTTATTTTTTCATCAACGCATTCCAAGAGCTATAACCAGTGGAGTAACTATAGGGGTCACAGTTGTCGCAATTGCGACCGGGCCCCTTAGCCAGGGCGGCCCGCAGACCAACCTCGCCACACAGACTGACCGCATCATTACTTCTTAGATAAACTTCCTCCTCCCTTTTTCTGCTGTGAGGCACTGGATTGGAGCAGGCAGGGGAGGAGGAGTCTTGATACACACGCTGCCGCATGCTGTGTAAGGAAGGAGCTGGTGATGTCTTATCACAGCTCATTTCCACTAACATCTCTGTGAGTGCAGGATAGGCATCGTTCACGTAATTACATTGCCTTTTTCTTCCATTTTTATCTCCCTTACTTAGGCCTCATGCACACAAACGTAAAAATGGCCGTAATTACGGCCTGTGATTACGGGCCTATAGACTTCCAGTTTGCTTACGGGAAGGTGCCCGTGCCGTTGAAAGATATGAAACGTCCTATTTCAGGCCGTAATTACGGCACGGGCAGGCCCATAGAAGTCTATGGAGCTCCCGTAATTACGGGTGGCTACATGTGTGCACCCGTAATTATGGGAGCGTTGCTAGGCGACATCAGGGGATAGTCAATGTCCAGGGTGCTGAAAGAGTTAATTGATCGGCAGTAACTCTTTCAGCACCCGGGACAGTGACTACCGCTGGAGTTAATAGTATTAAAAGTTAACTTACCTGCTTCTTCCTCCAGTCCGGCCTCCCGGGATGACGTTTCATCCCATGTGACCGCTGCAGCCAATCACAGGCCAATCACAGGCTGCAGTGGTCACATGGACTGCCGCATCATCCAGGGAGCTCGGACTGGATGTCAAAAGAGGGACGCGTCACCAAGACAACGGACGGGGTACGTATAAACTTATTTTACTTACAATCGCTGCGTTCCGCTGCGCAAACTCTGCCGAAATGGCTGCACCTTCTCTCTATCCACCACTGAGAATTGCAGAGAACACCACCATTGCAGAGAAAATGGGTCTGCAAATACGGGTGGAATACTGGTGACAACGAGCCTGTATTTACGTGCACGGGTCCATAAATACTGGTGGAATACGGATCGAATACGTGTGACAAAGTACCAGTATTTATGCCAGTATTTACAGGAGGAAAAAAATAAGTTTGTGTGCATGAGGCCTAATACTGTGTTTGATCTCTGCAGTTTCTCTCTGTTCTTTCCATTCCGCAAATAAAGGACAGAATACGAGGATTCAGCTGTGAGAGCGGCGCAGACAAGACACTGATAACAGAGGTTGCTGAGTGTCATAATTCATTACAGGACATCTCCAGCCTTCAGTTATGGTGAAGACACTGATAAGGGGGCTAGAGGTTACTATGGGTAATTATTACACATTACTGGAGCTGTGCTGTAATATGAAGCACATAGCCCTGCTGTGCTAGTGGATCTGTCTATTGAAAACTATAGATAATAAAGAAGCTGCTCCTACAGGTTTATTAGACATTATCTAGTAACAGGGGCATCTTCTTAAAGGTTGTTTTTTTTTGCCAGAATCATCAATTATTTCCTATCCTTAGCATAGGTGATAATTTTATAAATCGCTAGGAGCCCCAACAATCATAAGAACAGGGGTCCTGAACCCCCCCATTCCTCCTCACTTTGAGCAGGACGTTGAATGGAACGGCGGTCGTGCATGCACGCTACTGCTCCATTCAAAGTCTATGGGAATGAAAGAAATAGCCGAGCAAAGCGCTCGGCTGTTTCTGTCATTGTCATAGACAGTGAATGGAGTGACGGGCACCTGCTCAACTACCGCTCCATTCAATTTCCTGCTCACAGTGAGGAGGAATGGGGGGTACGGAACCCCTGTTCTCTCGATCTGGGGAAACCCTTTTAACTAGATTGAAATTAATCAAAATGACCAACTGCCCAGGTGGAATTTATCCTGTGTAGGAGGACATAGGGGGCATTATTACTATATAATGCACAAAGGAGTGCACTATTACTGTGGGGCGCAAAGAAGGCATTATGATATTGTGGTGGGGCACTATTACTTTGTAGGGCACAAAAGGGGGTACTAGTACAGTCTTGGGAACAAATGGGCCACTATTACTGTGTGGGGCATAAATGGGGCCACTATTACTGTGTAGGGGCATTAAGAGGGCCATTGGGGTTAGCAGCATAATGAGCAGTTTGTGTGAAAGTAGTGGCTGGAAGTAGTCATCATGACGGTCTGGACCTGGATAGAGAAGAAAAGGGAAATCGGAGAAGACATCTCCTGTCACTGGATACAAATGTAGTGTATTCACTTTTCACTGTGTAGAGCTGGTATATGACCATTATTTGGTGACTGTATTATTTAGGTATACTATCATACATACTATCATACTATTATACTATCATATATAGAGCTGCACCACTGTAAGCCTGCCGTGTTATAAAAGTTGTTTTATTCTGTCTCCGATGTATATATTTTTGTTTTGAGGGGGAAGCAAAACATATGAGTTGGGGCTTGTGCCCCAGATCTTTTAAGACTGTAACAACCTCCCTGCCTGCTAGTGCTGCATCACTGGGTTACTTTAGAGACCCAGCAATGCAGCTGAAAGTTAGTGGGAAGTTGTGTAGGAAGGGGGGGCCCAGACTGAACTTTTGCACCTGGGCCCATAAGCCTTTAGCTACGCCCCTGGCTATAAAGTTTTAATTTTTCTGTCGACAAAGCTGTATGAAGGCTTGTTTCTTTTTTGCAGGACGAGATTTTCATTGGCACTATTTTGGAGTACATTTAATTTTTTACTTAACATCTATTTCTTTATTTTGTGAAAGGAAGGGAAAGGAAATAAAAATGCAATTCCACCTTTTCTTTCATGCCAAGCGCTTTGCAGAACAAATAATATGTTAAAGGCTATGTAAACCTTTAAAAGGAATTTTTTTTAAATTTTTTTTATAAAAAGGTCAATCAGTGTGTTTGGTGCAACTTTATATTTAGCTTTTATTAAAAAATCTTTTTATTTTTTGAGATACAGCTGCTCTGTATTCTGCATACAGAGCTGCTGTATCTTATGCTGAATCCTGTACCCGTCAGGTCCGCGGGACTGACGGATTCAGCGAAAGCGGATCCTGCGAGTTCATAGCTTAGATGTCAGAGACACGCAGCACCCTCTGACACTGAACCCGTCAGGTTCACGGGACTGACGGATTCAGGTCTTAGCAAATGATACAGCTGCTCTGTACGCAGAATACAGAACAGCTGTATCTCAAAAAGTAAAAATAATTTTTAATAAAAAATAATTATAAAGTTGCACCAATCACACTGATTGACCTTTTTATTAAAAAAAAAAAATTTCTTTCAAAAGTTTACATAGCCTTAAATTTTATGGATCTGTATGATTAAGGCAATACCTAATGTGTATGGTCTTTTTAAATTTTAGTACTTTTGCTGAATAAAAAGCATGTTTTCTGGAAAAAAAATTGCTGTATCGCATTTCAAAACCCTTAACTCTTAGTACTAGGGCTTGTTTTTTGCGAGTAGGGTTGTCCTGCATCCTCTATTTTTACGTCGGGAATAGGAAAAAATAGCAATTCCGCCATTGCTTTTTGCATTTTTTTTAAGCCATGTGTGATGCGGTTTGAATAATGCGTTATCTTTTTTATATTGGTCGTATCAAATGTATCGATAACATATATGTATTTTTTTCACTATTTTTAAAAATTTTAACATTTAATTAATAAAATTTTTGTTTTTTACTTATCTGAAATGTTTGTTTGCCCAAATCCGAAGACAGCACCCGTGGTGTTCCTTTGATCCTGTTCCCTGGGATGAAACATAACAGCATACAAAAAGGTTAAGCAGACAATTAATAAAACAACCAATGGCTGACTTTACCTAAATAATATCAATTAGTCCTAGCTATAAATGTGGTATATCTAGCCAATTTAAAAGTAAAAAAAATATTTATTGGGATGGAAACAGGTGCTGTCTTTGGACTTAAGGGAATGAAAATTTTGAGTAAGTAAATGTGAGTTTCCTATTCGTCCTTGGCAGCACCTCAAGCGGAAGAATGGGTTGTCAGCTGCTGCAAGATTTAGAGATTGAAAGACTGAACACTCCGCCAATAATGAGTCAAGCCTGAAATGCTTGATGAAGGTATCCCCTGAGGACCAAGAGGCTGCTTTACAGATGATATGTAATCGAACTTCTGCTGCCTTGGCCCATGAGGCTGGTGTAGCACAAGTGGAATTAGCTTGAACTGGAAAAGGAGAAAAAATTATCTCTGGGGTTCTAGCATTTACAACCACTCAAAAGTTCCATGCAATTCTGTGCATCAATTGGCCTTTCACTCTCTATTCTGACACTCATACATCTTCATGTACTTCTTCCAGAAACTTTATCCACCAGAAACCATTAAAATCACAATTTTTTTTAAACCATATGATGAAATAGAGATTTTGTATTGGGTTGAGGACTTGTTTTCTTTTCCTTTTGGTTGAAATCATGGGCATGTTAAAATAAATTCTAGGCAACAATTTTTCAGTACTTTGCCATTTAATGTGGCAAATTGATTATAACTACATTAAATTGTTGTGAATCTTCGACATCATTTATTTTGACTATTTTTACATCTTTCCTTTATATTATTCTGTGTCAATTTATCACAAAGACAACCTCTCTTCAGATTGAAGCTGGCCGAAAAATCTTCTAATCACCGCGAGTTCGGCTTCAAAAACTTCCGGAAATCATTTTCCCTTCAAAAATTTTAAGTTACAGGCTGGCTATTTAAATGAATGGCCAAACATGTAATTAAAAGACATGTTAAGTTCACCAGAACACTCTAACTCATAGTAGGTGGTCTATCTTTCTATGACGTCCATATGCCCTAGGATAACATATGGAAAAGGGGTTATTTTATGAGACATTCCTTTAACATAGAAAATATTTAGAATAAGCTATTGTAGCTAATAACATTATGAGTACTTTTAAAGGACAATGTTTAGAATACTAATATTTACCCCATGATGCATCGATAACTGATTTGGAAAATGGTCTGTTGCACTTAAGTTATATTCCCAGAGGAAAGTTCTGTTTACAGATGAATCACGTTGGCTATGACGTCCAATTGTAGCATTGCCTGAGGCTTTCCATGATGAGCATAGCACTGTAAGGAAGAGTATAAGACCCAGATAAATGATAAAGGTATACTGTGCGTTATAAGTTGCATTGGGAACTAAACGCTAACATTAATTACCTCTGTCCCTTCAAAAAACAGGATTCCAACGGAACGATTTTTATACAAGTCCATAGTATAAAAGCTATTGGCTTGACAGAGGTTTATAGGTTTCTCAATATACTTATAGGAATTGTTTGATATCAAGACAGCTTACATTTAAAGCTCCACAGCTTACATTTAAAAGGGTTGTCCCACCAATAAATATATTTATTGTACATATAAAAAATTAACAATGTTTCCCATTTTCATGCTGATAAAAAAAATATCCAGTGAAGTTATGACATTTACTTACATAGTATGACGTCACCTATTGATTAAAGTGTATAGCAATGTTCATGTCCACCTAACGAGCTGAGCGCTGGTGGACATGCTCAGTCACTCTCCCCACAGTCAGGTCTCTGCATAGTGTTCCTGTGTTCACTGCAGAGCAGCCAACAGAAATAGCTTTATACCCTGCTTGTCAGGGAAGGAGAAGAGTCTCTGCAGTAACATGGCATTATAACTGAGGAGACTCCTCCTTTTCCGCTTGTTAAGACTGTACTGCTGTTTATCCTGACAGCAAATATGAAACCTGCACATGCCCACTCAGACTTTGTTTTATTTAATTATATTTTCATTGGTTTGTAAGGGAGTGCATACTGTAAATGTCACACTGTATATATCTCCACTCTCTGTGAATCCCATTTTACCTATCTGCAATGAACGTAAGAAGAGACTATATTGTCAGCTGCAGATGGACAAGGAGACTGATTCTGCTCATAGCCCACCCCAACAGCACAGAATTGCAGCAGCACCAAGGGGGACACAGGAAATAAAAAATAAAAAGATTAGTTATTTTTATATGATAAAAACACTGCAGTGTACTTTAAAACAGCTGTTAGGGGCATTTCTGGACTTTTAGTATGAAACAAGATTCATGAGATAACCTCTTTAACCCGTTAGTGACCGGCCCATAGTGTTTCTACGTCGGTCACTAACGGGCCTTATTCCGATGCAATAGACTTTTTACGTCGCTGCATCGGAATAAGTAAACAAAGCAGGGAGCTGTCAAATCTCCCTGCTTTCAGCTGCCAGAGGTACCTCTGAGGGCTGGGGGCGTCCCTGCTCGACCGGGTGAGATCGATATTAGTATTGATCTCACCCGTTTAACCCCTCATCTGAGTGGTTTAGGAGAGAGGGAGGGAGCTCCCTCTCATCTCAATGACACCCGGCGATAAGATCGCCGAGTGTCTGTGTCTCTGAATGCAGCCGGGGGCCTAATAAAGCCCCCTAATAAAGCTGGAGGCATGACCTAGCAGATGCATTGTATTATAAATGCAATTGGATTATCGCATAGTGAAGTCCCCTAGTGGAACTAGTAAAAAGTAAAAAAAAAGTTTAATAAAAAGTGGAAAAAAAAAAGTGAAAAAAAAAAATGAAAAACCCACTTTTTCCCCCTTACAAACGGTATAATTATTAACAAACAAAATAAAGTAAAAAAGTCACACATATTTGGAACTGCCGCGTCCGTAATGACCCCAACTATAAACTTATTGCATCATTTAACCCGCACGGTGAACGTCGTTAAAAAATAAAATAAAAAAACTTGCAAAAATTGCTGTTTTCTTTGAATCTGATAAAAAGTGATCAAAAAGTCACATCTACTCCAAATTGGTACCGATAAAAACTACATGTCGTCCCGCAAAAAAAAAAGCCCTCCTACAATTGCATCGGTGAAAAAATAAAAACGTTACGGCTCTTCAAATATGGAGACACAAAAACAAATAATTTTGAGAAAAAAATGTTTTCACTGTGTAAAAGTAGTAAAACATACAAAAACTATACAAATTTGGTATCGTTGCAATCGCAACAACCCGCTGAATAAAGTTATTGTGTTATTTATACCACACAGTAAACGGCGTAAATTTAGGACGCAAAATTGTGGCGAAATTGCTGTTTTTTTTCTATTCCCCTCCAAAAAAAAGTTAATAAAAGTTAATCAATAAATTCTACGTACCCTAAAATGGTGCTATTAAAAATTATAACTTGTCCCGCAAAAAACAAGACATTATACAGCTATGTTGACGCAAAAATAAAAAGTGTATAGCTCTTTGAATGAGACGATGGAAAAACGTAAAAAAATGGCTTGGTCATTAACGTCTAAAATAGGCTTGTCATTAAGGGGTTAATGTTTCGATTAGGTACAGAATACCCAGGAGGTATTCTAAAGACAGTGTAAATGTGACACTGCTGTCTGATATGTCTGAAGAATTTGTCATGTAACCCTATCTGGTGGGCAACTGCAAAGCTTTGCCGTGACATAAGCCCAGCTGTTGAAAGACGGCAGATGTTGCTTAATTTTCATCTGACAATTCTGTCTGGTTGAACAAAACAATTGTAGCTGTCTCAACATCTCAGGCCACAACTGCAGGAACTTTGTGATGTGATAAAATGTGCTTTGCACGACTAGCTTTAAATTACAATTATGAAAAAAAGCTTAAAAAAAATACAATTTAATTGAAGTTAATTAAATGTGATTTATAAATTGACAAGCTAATGTAGTTGAACTTGGACCCTCCTTTCTATCATTTGTAGAAAGAATATTTAATCTTATACTAGTCAAAATTCACATTTAACCGGTTAAACCTTTTTCTCTATGATAATTCTTCAGCAATTACATTAAAGATCATTAAGAGGCTCTATGATCAAGCAATCACGAGCAGCTATAATGATACAACGGGGTCTGGCAAACGCTTGGGGGTCGGAGATGTCAGCCTAGAGGCCTTATGCACATAAATCTGTACTAATCAACACTCTGTACAGATGCAAATTCTGTGTGGTTCTATATTTCTGACAACACTTTTTCTTATGTCGTTCTGTATGAGTTCTGTGAACTTCCGTAAGAGTCCTGTATAGGTACTGTATTGGGTTCCATAGTATTTCCTGCTTCAAAACCAGTCCTTTGTGGCAGTAATTTTCTCCATTGACTTCTATGAGGGAATTTCGGCATCCAATGGTGATTTTCTTTCAAATTGCGGCATGTAGAGTGCGTACCGCAACACCTCTACATAGGACCGTCCTAGCCTTTTTGGTTCCCAGGTCAAGTGTTAATGGTGGGCCCTCCCCCCCTGCACTTTACATAAATCCAGTGTCACTCCAGAGGAGACTATCAATCATGATAGGCTTAGATACAGGACCCCAGCAGACAGTATCACACATGATATGCTTAGATACAGGAACCCAGTAGAGTATCACAAGTAAAAGGCTTAGATAAAAGGGTCCCAGCAGAAGTACCACATTGTGTTATAATCTCTGCTGGGGCCCTGTATCTAAAGCCTATCATGTGTGATAATCCTGTATCTAAGCCTATCATGTGTGATAATCTCTGCTGTGGCCCTGTAGCTATGTATATCATGTGTGATTCATACAGGATAGGCTTAGATACAGGGCCCCAGCAGAGAATATCAAACATGATAGGTTTAGATACAGGGACCCAGCAGACAGTACCACATATGAGAGGCTTAGATACAGAGCCCCATCAGACAGTATCCCACTGTGTGATATTCTCTGCTGGAGCCCTGTATCTAAGCCTATTGTGAGTGATTTACACATCATAGGCTTAGATACTCAGCCCCAGCAGAGAGTATCACACATGAGAGTATCACACTTGAGTCGTGTCCTCTTCACCACCGGGTACAGCACTGGCTCCTGACGCTATTCAGCGTTAGGATGTTATCTGCGCCATACAAACAACAGTGCTTCACGTGAAGTGTGGAAGACTCGACAGGAGCAGGGAGGATAAGTATATGTAGTGATAGTGGTGGAAAGTGTGGGGTCCTTGGCAGTATCAAGTGTAGGACCAAAGTATAGCCTCTGCCTCCAAACAAACATATGGAGTCACTTAGACGTATGGAAACCTTCGTATGACAACATTTTCAGCAGTATTACGGCGTCTTATCATTGGGAACTGGTACGAAGCCATGATACAGTAATTTACATAGACTCTTAAAAAAACTCTTACTAAACTGTGCCAATTACATTAGGCTGGAACAATTAGTGGATATATTAGTGTAAGATGGAAGATGGCTATCGAGCCATACTGGATCAGGCTACAGATGGGTCCTTCCTTACTTTTCCTCTTATCTCAATATATCCTGAGATGAGTGGCATGAGATTACTAGCTTTGAAATAAAACATGATTTTGCGATACTCTGTCGCAAGATATTTATGCCATATCTGTCCATGTATGACTACCCAGTGATTGTCAAGGGTTTTGCGAGCATGTCGCAATATTTTATTGAATTTGTATAGTTAAAATTGGAGTCCTTAATGAAATTTGCAAAATTACAGATGTGGTCACATCTGTAAGAGCACTATTTGACTTCTGCATTATGTTTATGTGCCTTCATCTTCCAATGTATATATTATTGATAAGGGTAGAAAAAATACAGATGGAGAAAACAAAAAAACTGTCCAGTTTAAACCTTTTTGTCAGTGCTTTGGTCTGTAGTTTAATTGCAGGAAAATAATACATACATCTATATATGCAATTATGATCTCCTTGTATCATAAGTATCATCGTATGCAAAGCTAATAGATAACTATCCAGACAGACTCGAGGTTGTAATTGTTCCCAAATGTGACTATTACATATTGGATTAAAAGCGGTGACAAATTATACATTAAATTATTTTGTGTTTCCTGATTGTAATGAATGTCGTTTACTATATAGAAAATGGTTTTCACTTTGACATTAAAGAGTATTTTTCTGTTGATAAGCACCAAAAAGACAAATTAAATCAATCTTATTACACAATAAAACATTCAAAGGGGTAAATACTTTTTATAATCACGATACATCTAGCTTGCTGAAGAAAAGAACAGATTATATTACCATTAACACACATGCAGCATACTCTCACCAAGACTCTACAGCTGTAAGCACAAGTGACAAGAAGACTGCAGAGATGCTTAATTTAAAAGGAAGAGGTTATTGAAGCAAACAGCTAAATAATGTTCATCAAGCTGTAATTTGAGTGTTTTCACATTGGAAGACACTTATTATTCACAGACCAGAGGCGTATAATTGAAGTTGTTCATTGTTCATTTACAGTGTACAATTACAGTAAAAAAGGAAATAATATAATAATGTATATGTTTATTTCATCTTCCTCCGAACTGTGATTTATTTTTGCTAATGGGTTGGCAGAAAAAATCGAATTGACCAGGTCTTGGATTTAAGCCTCCATTTCATTTTAACTGTTTGCGCATAACTTTTATGGGCATGGTAAAAGTAACTCTACTGTCCAAATACAACATTTGACTATACATTACAAATGTAGAGTCAACCTACCTGCTGCCCCACTACTGAATTTTCCGGCCTCCGCTCCTGCGTTCCAGTCCCCGATTTTCCACTCTCCAAAATGGCCTGACGCTGTCTCAGACTTCTTTATGGAGAGCTTCTTTGGAAGTCTAAGATACACTCCCACCTCCTTCGCTGCCCTCCAATGAACTGACACTGATGATGTCGGCCTCTGCGGGACACAGAGGCCGGGAAGGGGCGGGGGCATGACTCAGACTTCCAAAGAAGATCTCTGTAGTGTGATGGATGGTTCATTTAATTCCATTCTCTGTATTAAATTAGATTATGAATTATCGAGCAGGACGCCAGATTATGCAGAGATGTAATTTCTATTCCACCTGCAATGAATTTCTCCCCCTGTTTCAAGAAATATAACTTCGTTCTTCGAATATATTTTATCTTATATTATTTTTTTCTCATACCAACGGTAACCGTGATATGTTAGCAATTAGCAGTCTGGCTGAACACCCAGACGTGAAGTTATCACATTTTGAATTATTTGTTCACATACATATTTGCAAATAACTCCCACACTCATTCATTTAGAGGCCAAAATGTGCAGGTGTTAAGCCTGATGTAAGATTGGCTCAATATGGCATATTTTCATTGTATCATATTGACTGAATCTGAGTTATTGTTATATTGTAAAGGATTGATTGAAAATAAGCCTACTTCCTTTTATGAAAGATAGAATTGTAATTGTTTGATCAATAAACGTCAGCAGAATATTTTTGAGCATACAAGCAGTGTCTCTGTGTCTATTTCTTCTCTCCGATATATCAATATAACCTATGATTCAGATCTGGATAAGTTTGCTAAGTGAGTGTTGGTTGATACACTCGTCTAATATTTCAGCCTAATATATTTTGGGCCATGGTTGCTTCAACAGTTTTTGGTGCCGAAACCCAGTAGATTAATCGTCTGATAGCTGTCACTGAGAGGTTGGGCATTGCATCTGTGAAATCAAAACTGCTGTAGGTAAGAAGCTTATTCTTACACAAACCTTTCACACATGTATTGCTTAAACCTTGGAATTAGCTGTCATGATGTCACATCTCCCGGATGCTGGGAATTTTTCCACAATGGTATGAAGGATCCAAAGGTATGTTAAAAACTTTTTGTGTGATAAATGATTGCAGATGTGAATCTTTGTATCTTGAGTTGTTGATATGAATGACATGAGAGGAATTTTTTCCTTCAATTTAACTGTTAATGTTGTTATAAGTACTAGGAGTGAGTGAGTGAGTGAGTGAGTGAGTGAGTGAATGAGCCCCCCTTTGGAATTCAGTGACGTAGCTAATTGTAGAGAGGTGTTGTAATATACATGTTAAGTTTTGAAATTAAAGGATTGCAGCTTGTACAGTGAGAATAGTGTGTCCGTTGTGTCCAGCTGTCTGTGTGTAAGGTGAGAAAGCTGAAGGCTGTGTAGAATCAACCTGCAATGAACCATGCTGTTAGGACTAAGATTTGTTGTATTGTTGTCTGGTGAAGTATATCATTTGTTACTTGAATGTTTTGTAACATCGTTAAGGATCAGAGGCAAGGTAGCCAAAGAAATTGTGGCAAACAGGGTAAGAAAGAAGCTATAACAACTACAAAGGGGTCCTGTAATAATCAGGTCCTTTGTCAGGATGGTAATGGTCAAATGGATATACATGGGAGTGCATGTGTTGAATGTTGTATTGAGTAACCATTTATACGGTCCTAACACAGTGCCAGCTTATAATATTGTGTGGAAGGGTCCTTAAAAACCATCAGTTGTATGCATTGTCAGACAGGCATAAGGTAGGAATCAGTACAGTCTGATTTCTAGCACGCATTTTATAATCCGGCATACAGACTTTGTTGCAGCATAACAACCAAGTAAGCCTGTAGTAGCATAACATCAGACTGTCTGGACTTAATACTGTTATAAAATAACAACCTGTGTTCAATCAATGACCCTGAAAGATAACCCAAGTGCCACCTGTGTCGCAATAGTATAACTACCTACACAAATTACAGTGAAGGAGATTGGTATTGTCTCGCTCCAAGGGCGCTTAACCCCCTCGAGAGGAAGCCATTTTTTTATTTTTCATTTTAGTTTTTCACTTCCATCCATTCCAAGTTAATCACTTTCACAAGCCATAACTTTTTTAATTTTTCCGTCAATAGAGTGGTGTGAGGGCTTTTTTTTTTTTTTAGGAATTGTATTTCTTTTTGGCACCACTTATAGTTCCATATAATGTACTGTGAAACGTAAAAAAAATCTTTGCGCTTGGCTGAAGTTGGAAAAAAATGTGATTCCTCTATTGTTTTCTTGGGTTTCGTTTTATACGGCTTTCACCATGCAGTAAAAACTACAACTTATCTATATTCTGTGACTCAACACAATTACGGTGATACCAAATTTATATAGGTGTTTTTTATTTTACTACTTTTTTGATACTAAACTTTTTGTTAAAAAAGATTAATGTTTTGTGTCGCGACATTCTGAGAGTCACAACTTTATTTTTTCACCGATTGAGCCATGTGAGTGCTTATTTTTTGCGGGACTAGCTGTATTTTTAAATTGGTACAATTATTTGGTACATAGAACTTTTTGATACATTTTTATTACATTTTGTTTGAGCGCTATGTTGACCAAAAAATAGCGATTTGGGCGTTTACATTTTTTTTATGGCATTCACCATGCACATTAAATAACACTATATTGTAATAGTTCAGACTTTTACGGACGCAGCGATATAAAATTTTGTTAACTTTTTTTATTTTTGACATTACTTTAGGGAAAAAATGGGACAAGGGTTTTTTTTTTAACTTTTAATTTATTTATTTCACTACTAAAAAATTTTTTTCACTTTCTCTTTACACACTTTATTAGTGCCCCTAGGGGACTTGAACCAGAGATTGTTAGATCGCTGGTACAATATACTGCAATACTAACGTATTGCAGTATATCGTCATTTTTACAGGCTTTTGCTAAGCCCTTCCAAAAGCAGGGTTTAACAGAGGCAGAGTGAAGGCAGTCCTGGGGGCCTTCATTAAGCCCCTGGTCTGCCATAACAACCATCGTCATTCCCCGATATCACTGCAGGGGGGGGGTGATGAGCTGTCGAAGGTGGCTGTCCCCCTTTTTTCAATGACTCAGATGCTGTGGTCGCGATTGACTGCAGCATTTGAGGGGTTAAACAGCCAGTAACAGCGAGATCGCTGCTCCCGGCTGTTAGTCTCAGGTGTCCACTTTAAAATGCAGCCGACACCTGCAGCATATGGAGCGTGAGCGCGCTCCAAACCTCAACCCCCACACCCGGATGTAATAGTACGTCTGGGTGCGCGAAGGGGTTAAAGAAATCATCACAAAAATACATAGCAATCCCCTGAGACTACAACCCACAGAGTGGATAGTTGAGCGAGGAGAATGAGATATACGTGATCAAATATAATTTGCATGTAAAACCGTTGTCAAGTGCACGAGAAAAGAATTTGGGATATATGCTACATAACAGGCTGTATAAACCAAAATCTGTGCTTTGCATAACAGAAGAAACAATGGGTTTGTAGACGTTTGAAATGAAAGTGACCAACTCCTGCTTGAGTCAATGAAGGTACATGAATGTCGATTGTGTTGAAGGATTTGCTCTTATAATTTGGGATTGGCAGCATTTTCTTTGTTCTTGATGTTCAAAACAGTGAGGGACCAGAGACGATTCTGATATTCGTAGTAGTAAGACAGTCTGTCCGTAACTAGTAAGACAGTCTGCCCGAGAATATCAGAAAGGAAAGGATACCCCACTGCTAGAATAGTCTGGAGGAACGACTCTGATATCGTACTAGTAAGATAGTCTGTCCGAAACTAGTAAGATAGGCTGTCCCAGATATCAGAAAGGCTGGTATAGCCAGTCTGTCAGCAGACAGGTAAAGCCGGTCTGTCTAGAAGTAGGGAATTTTCCAGAGATTTCCTACGTTCTCCGACCATGGGGTCAGAAGTAGGCAAGACAAAAATGCGGGATATCCTTGGGGGATGGGTCCTAGCCATCACTACTGTAGAAAGAGCAAAATGAGCAGAGGCTCTGTAGGATTGTAAAAGAATGTTAAAAATGATCAGATTTGGATCTTGTGGAACATTGGAAGAACGTGAATGGATAAAGGTTTATAACAAACTGTGAAAAATTTTCAAAAATGGCTGGTTGTGTGGAGAGATGAACAAAGCAATGGTTGAATGACCAGAAGTGATTCTTGAGTGCTGCGTGCAAGGAATTGATGATGATGACGATGATGATGACTAATACAGATTATGACAGGGGGGGGGTGTGATGTGATATGTGTGTTTTATAACGTGAGCAGCTTGAAGTCAAGCAGACTAGTACAAATGTAGCTAAACTAATTGAATTGCTAATTATTTTATAGTGTGTAAAGAAAAAAAAAGAAAAAAATAGCCATACCACACTAAATTTAAGTACAAGGTGTAAATGTTTCTGTTTTTTTAGTGTGTCTTGTGTGTGGGGTTAAATAATTTGAGTTATAAATCTTCCAGCAAAGCATGGGTCTGGAGGCGGAAGGAGGAGGAGGGGGGTTGTGTGAATTCCCGTGTCTGTACCTCTCTCCACTGTGAAAGGAATGTGTGGCGCTACATTGCATATTCATGTGTTATGATATGATTTGACATTGTAATGTTTTGAAGAAAATTCACTTGAATTAGAATACGTATATATTGAGAAAATCCTGCCCCATCCAATGATTGTTTAGAGATGAATAAAAATGAGACAAAGGGTTTTGAAAATGTACGTACTCCCACACACAGCTTATTGGTTTACACTAACTGACTTAGCATACATATGATTGTCTAATATATTGTCTATATAATTATAGTAAAACACTAGATGAAGAATTACAGTTGTTGTTTTTGCTTTTACACATGCAGGCAAGTGGTACACTATGCTGCAGTATTGCAAGGATCGAACCAGGCCGCTGCTCGAGCTCAGTTGTTGCAGTGTGTTGATGACGTACTTCTAGCCTGTGAGTCAGTATAAGACTGCCTAAATGTAATTTTGAAAATCTATCTTTTAAAAGCAAACGGCTGCAAGTTATCTAAAGATAAAATGCCGTTTTGTCAGGAGAAAATCATTTTTGCTCTATTGCGTATTATTACAGGCCAAACAGGTGTCTCCAGATAGCGTGCCCAACCTCACTATGTTGAGATATGCAGTTTTGTACCCTGCCGCATTACTTCCATAGGGTTCAAAGGGGGGGGGGAGTAGTGATGAGACTGTTTAGTTACGTCTCAGTGATAACGGACAATTTTTGTTTTGAATTTGTTTTGAATTAATGAACTTATAGCAATGTGTATGAGACCCCAATGAGTAACCCAGATTAAATGTGTATGAGAGTAACCCAGATCTTGAGTTTTTCTGTGTAGATGGTTCCAGATCCTTCCAGAAAGGCAAATATGGCACCGTCTATGCTGCGCTGTAGTCACTCAACATCAGATTTCAGTAAAATTATTTTTGTTTGTTTGTGGTATTATTCAGGACCTGATGGGCGTGGAATTCTCAAGTGTTTTGGATTATCAGATGAGTGTGGAAAAATAAGACTCCACCGTTTTGAAACAGTCTATCTGTATGCAACAAGGGTTTCAGATGAAGATTTGTAATGTAGAGATATTTCATCATATACAGCATGTACAAGGCAGGATACGATGCATGAGGTAAATTATCCAGAGACCATCCCACCTTCTTGTTCTGTTCAAGAAGCGGAGCTGGAGGTGCTCGCTGATGCTTGTAACCTGGCAAAAGGTAAGACGGCCAACATTTACACTGATTCTAGGTACGCTTTTGGCATTGCCCATGACTATGGGCACATTGGTACAGATGTAGCTGTATTTATCTTGACTTTTAACACATTAAATACACAGTGGCCAGATCCTTTATCTTGACTTATTCGATGACTTTTCAATGGCTTTTGTCGTGTGATATCAGGCTGTAGAAAGTTATCAAAGTCAAGATAAAGATGGCTACATTCGTAGTAGGAACTTTGTCGGATCATCGAGTAAGCCAATTGAGAGCGTAGGAGATGACACACATGGCAAGGACAGTATGTGCAGCCAGGTATCAGCAAATTGGCTTGCCCCTGGATTCAATAATGTCACCGCTAGGAATGTAGTAGCCTGCGTGATATGCGCACGGCATGACATAGGTAAAACAGCAAAGGTACATATGAAAGCGCACCCCGGCCAGATTACCCGTTCCAGCGACTGCAGAACATACAACTTAACACACATAACTTTTTAATTTTTCCGTCGATTAAGTGGTATGAGGGCTTATTTATTGCGGGATAAGCTGTAGTTTGTAATGATACCATTTTCGAGTACATGCGACGTTTTGATCACTTTTTATAAAAATTTTTGAAAAAAGAGTGATTCTGGCATTTAAATTTTTTTTTTTACGGCGTACACCGTGCGGCTTCAATAATGATATATTATAATAGTTCAGACTTTTACGTATGCGGCGATACTAATTATATTTATTTATTTATTTTTTTACTATGCTTTAGGGGGGAAATGGGAAAAGGGTTTTTTTTGTAACTTTTAATTTTGTATTTTTTTTTTACATAAAAAAACAACTTTATTTTACTAATTTTTACTTTTTTTATTAGTCCCCCTAGGGGACTTCAACCAGCGATCGTTAGATCGCTTGCACTATATACTGCAATACTAATGTATTGCAGTATATCGTGATTCTGACAGGCTTCTATTAAGCCCTACCGGAGGCAGCGCTTAATAGGAGCCCAAAGATGGCGGACCTGGGGGCCTTCATTAAGCCCCCAGGCAGCCATAGCAACCATCGCCACCCCGCGATTGCATTGCGTGGGGTGCGATGAGCTGTTAGAGGGGGTCGCCCCCTCTTTCTAACGATTTAAACGCCACGGTCGCCATTTACCGTGGCATTTAATGAGTTAAAGGAGCGGGATTGCGCTCGTAACATACAGCCGACACCTGTATCGTATGGAGCGGGTTCACTCCGTGAGCCCGTTCCATAGTTCCCCTACCTGACTTTGGCGTATGGATACGTCAAATGTCGGGAAGGGGTTAAATACTGAAGTTACGTTTTTATGTAAAGTTCTGGATCAGAGTGCCTTAGCATTGGACTATTGGAGTCATGTGTCAGATTAAAGGTGGAGCAGCGTGTTATAACTTGTAAATGATAACTTCTCAGTGGAAGTAGATTCCCATCTGAAAATGTTGTGAAACAAAAATTTTAGAAAAGAAAATTCAGATAAGGAACTATACCTGGATCTGTTCTGTGTGTGCACAATATTATTTTGTTTTTCTGAGAATTGAACCAACTGTTTGATAAGAAAATTCAGTGAAGTATATATAAAAAGAAGAAAAATCAGTTTGTATGTATAACTTTTAGTATACAGCTCAATGCGAATGTTTAACGTAAAGATCTAATTGTTAATGTTTTTCTTCAATTGAATTACCTGGTTAAGATCAATTAATTATTATGTGGCAAAAAGATTGTTCTTCACATAAAGTGTCCAACTGGGAGCAGAAGGCGTGAAAACCAGATTCTAATGGAATGTGGACGGATAAAGGAAGGTAAACCGGTAGCACCCAATGCACTCTTGATGGCACTTGCATTGATGGCATGTGGCCACGCATATGCCTCCAAGACGGCAAAGATCGATTTGGTAAGATCTAATTGGTGTGTCCCTGGTTTTACAGATGTTGCTGGTAAATTCTGTTGGAGCTGTTTGATTTGCCTACAGAACAATCCTGGCCCACCTTATCAGCATGCCTGCCTCTCACAGAGGGACCTTGAGAGGCCTTCCCAGGAAATAAAAGCTGTTTTTAGCATCCTAAGATATTATGAATATGTATAAGGGTGTTAATATGAATCTTAGAGTAGGTAAAAAAAAAAAAATTGGTTTGAGACACTTGTCAGATAAAACGTATAGTATCTGTGAATATTTCTGTGGGTAGGAGCTGTTACAGGTAATCAGCTCAGATCAAAGTACAAATCCCAAGAAAAGAGTAAGGCCCCATGCACACGAACGTAAAAACGCCCGTAATCATGGGCCGTAATTACGGCCCGTAATTACGGGCCCATAGACTTCTATTGGCCACGGGTACCTCCCCGTATGCCCGGGCCGTTGAAAAATATAGAACATGTCCTATTTTAGGCCGTAATTACGGCACGGGCAAGCCCATAGAAGTCTATGGGGCTGCCGTAATTACGGGTGACTACGTGTGTGCACCCGTAATTACGGGAGCGTTGCTAGGCGATGTCAGGAGATAGTCACTGTCCAGGGTGTTGAAAGAGTTAAACGATCGGCAGTAACTCTTTCAGCACCCTGGACAGTGACTTCCGATCACAATATAAATCAACGTGTAAAAAAAATAGAAGTTCATACTTACCAAGAACTCCCTGCTTCTTCCGCCAGTCCGGCCTCCCGGGATGACGTTTCAGCCCATGTGACCGCTGCAGCCAATCACAGGTCAATCACAGGCTGCAGCGGTCACATGGACTGCCGCGTCATCCAGGAAGGTCGGGCTGGATGTCGAAAGAGGGACGCGTCACCAAGACAACGGCCGGCTAAGTATGAATTTCTTTTACTTTAACCTCGGAAAGGGCTGCCCCTTCTCTCTATCCTGCACTGATAGAGAGAAGGGGCTGCCGATTAGTGCAGTGCAATTTTGCAGCGAAAAGGTGCCCGCAAATACAGGTGGAATACTGGTGACACCAGACCTGTATTTACTGGTGCAATACGGGTTGAATACGCGTGACCAAGGACCCGTATTTACGCCAGTATTTACGGGAGGAAAAAAATAAGTTTGTGTGCATGAGGCCTAATACTGAGTGCAAAATAAAACGTACCCAGTAGCTGCACATTTTCTAGGTGCTCTGTCCAGTGGGACAGAGACATTTTTCTTATATAAAGCTCATTGTTATCACATGTACTTAGAACAACTTTTATAGAGTATGCAGATAATGTTATCACCAGATGAGCATTTATTTTAACAATTGACAAAGGTTGGGTCCCAGCAAGTGCCAACAAACTTAAATAAAAAACTTTAAAATGATGAACTCCATCACTGAGGTGCGGCAGGCACAGCCTGAGCAAATACAATGTGCTTGTCATGAACTGAAGGCAGTGACACAATTCTAAGCAGCCTTGCAGAAAAGCAACATGCCGGAGGAACAGGATTTCAATGCGGAGGGTTTGTGGCAGTCATAATAAAACTCCACTAAACCGCCTAAGAGGGAACTCACCCCAGACAGTATATGGTGCTTTGTACAGCCCGGTGACATATACTAACAAGACAGATGAGAAGGACCAAACCAAGTCCTGCTGACATCAGCAATCGTGAAAGTAAAGTAAAGGCCAAAGACCTGAGTGAACCAGTTAGCAGCATCCAAGTGTTTACAACGGAACATAAGTAAGTGACCTGGATGTGGGTAATAATAAATCCCCCACTGGACACCATTGTACAGTCTGACTCCACAACTGTGTGGGTTACCCTAAGGGTGACAATAAGTGAAGAGCAGAAGACAAAAGAAGACAGAAGAGGATGAAGATGTACAGAACTTGTCAATGCACTGATGGGACCTAAACCCAAACCTGAGGGGAAATGCTAAGATTGGTGATTGCATGAGATTGGTGATAGCCCTTTTGTTTATATTGTTTGAGGTTTATAATCATAATATATGTAGATATCCCATAATGCTGCAGAATCAAAAGTGTTTTATTATGTGGGCCACACCTCTCTAATTTAATATGAGAAAAAGGGGTGTTTGTGACAGATGGTTCATTTTCTTCTATTCTCTGTATTAAATTAGATTATGAGTTATCGAGCAGGATGCCGGATTATGCAGAGATGTAATTTCTATTCCACTTGCAATGACCTTCTCCCCCTAGTTCAAGAAATATATAATTACGTTCTTCATTTATCTCTATCTTAGAATATATCTTTTCTTATATTCATTTTCTCAAACCAACTGTAACCTTGATATGTTAGCAATTAGCAGTCTGGCTGAATGCCCAGACGTGAAGTTATCACATTTCTAATTATTTGCCTCTATCCCATCATTCACATACATATTTGTAAATAACTCCCACACTCCTTCATTTAGAGGCCAGAATGTGCAGGTGTTAAGCCTGATGGAAGATTGGCTCAATGTGAAATATTTTCATTGTATGCTGTTGGCTGAATCTGAGTTATTGTTATATTGTAAATGATTGGTTGAAATTAAGCCTACTTCTTTTTATGAAAGATATTATTGTAATTGTTTTATCAATAAACATCAGAGGAGTATTTTTGAGCATACAAGCAGTGTCTCTGTGTCTCTTATTTCTCTTCGATATATCGATATAACCTATGGTTTGGATCTGGATAAGTTCCCTAAGTGAGTGTCGGTTCATACATTCATCTAAAATTTCAGCCTAATATATTTTGGGCCATGATTGCTTCAACATTAGGGAAGTCTGAGCTTGTAGCGGCCACAAAGGAAGGGAGGTCGAATCATTCAGGAGGAGGGCAGCAGGTAGGTTGACTATAAATATACAGTGAATTATTAAATTTTTTATTTGGGCTGGAGCATCGCTTTAACACATGGACATTAGGTATAACTAAAGCTAAACTCCAGTTTCACGGCATCCTGTAGTCTGAGGCCCATTGACTTACTACAGGCATAAATATATAGTTGGTACAGGAAAAGCAATCGGGTTTCTCCAAATCTACCACCAAATTAGTACTAAAAGCCATTTTGCTATTTTCAGTAGGGGAATTTAGGGAATTAATAGGAAGAGAAAGGAGTTGTTCCAGCGCTGTATGAAGTGGTTAAAATGGAAGCAGGTTTCCAAGTTTAATTGTATTCAATTAAAATAGTCCAGAAGAATAGTCCAATGTGAGGGTAAGCGGGCGGTAATGTCCTCAAAAGCCTACGCGTTTCGGATGCTCCTGCATCCTTAGTCTTGGCTGTGGTGTCTGTCACAGACACCACAGCCAAGACTAAGGATGCAGGAGCATCCGAAACGCGTAGGCTTTTGAGGACATTACCGCCCGCTTACCCTCACATTGGACTATTCTTCTGGACTATTTTAATTGAATACAATTAAACTTGGAAACCTGCTTCCATTTTAACCACTTCATACAGCGCTGGAACAACTCCTTTCTCTTCCTCTGTACCTCAACGTGTGCCGACACGAGATTCCGGGCGCTGCTGAGACACACATCCGTAGTGTCAGGTGAGCTGGAGGATTCCTCCCCCCTCTTCTTCTATTTTAGGGAATTAATACCTTGAGTGTTAGCAAGACTAAAAAGAGTACTGAAAAATAAGATAAGGATAGAACTATAGTAATGTTATGTTACGGCAGGGGTGGAAAAATAGTCGATCGCAATCTACTGGTCGACTTCAGATTAGATGGCTGCCATTCTCCGTTAAAAAAGTAAAAAGTAATCATTTGTGCGCCAGGTTTATGCAGGTAGCATAATATTACAGCATACTGACATAGTAACATCTGTGGTTTGTGCATGTTCTAAGGGGCCATCTGTGACTGACGCAGGCTGTAAGAGGGGCATCTATGGCTCATGCAGGCTCTAAGGGGTCATCTGTGACTGGTGCAATCTGAGTGCATCTAAGGCTTGTATACTGAAAACCTCAATGGCATGTTCTCAAGAACATTGGGTTCAATATTAAATAATATAAAAAACTTTTACAGTGGCTGTACATACGCCCTGTGGCTGCATAATGTGCTGTCCATCAACTAGTATCCATTTAACAAAACACTAATGTGTATTGCATGTAACTATTTGTCAGCACTGTTAGAAGAATAATTCATTGCATTTGGCCACATCTGGCAAATATTTGAGAGTACTCGTCCATTATCCATTAAATTTACTCCTGCTGATCAAGTTTTATCAGAGATTATTTTATACGAAAAGTGCCTTAGATGTAAATACAGTAATGACCCCAACTACTGTACAATTATTGTTCCTAGTTTCTTCTGGTTTGAGAAGATCTTGATACAATCTATATCATGAGGTACTGAGTGTTTATGTAGTTGACTTGTTCCCCTATGGATTGCTACTGTAAATGGCTTACCTGTGCTTTTAACAAAGTACATTACTATGCTCAGTGCGTATCAGAAATAAAAATAAATGCAAGTGCCTGTGATGTCTTAACATTCTCATTACTCCCATATATTTTGCATGAGAAAATTTACATTCTTGCCTCAGAGAAATATAAAACTTTGTTCGGTTCATACATGAGAATTATGATAATTCTTTCATTTCTGACTCGGCAAGGATGAGATGAGCCTCTTAACTTTGCAGGGTATTAAATCTTCTGCAGACAAACATGAGGATTTGGAAAGCTTCTTTATTGCACATGTAGGTATCTTTTTGGAAAACGGGCCATAAAGTATGCTGATTCACAGAAAACATTTCAAGTTCACTTTAAAGTTCTGAAAGGTAACACATACTTTATTAAGAATTTACTAAAGAGTAAAATATCAGGATGACAAAGTTAACTTCTAAAATGTATTATTGATTGCCCAGGTAGTGGTCAGCTACCGAAAATACACATCAAAATATTTCCTTTACATATTTTTAGTAAAATGAGAAAAAAGAGTTCACATTTTAACTACCAGCTCTCCACTCTGGCTCATAAGGAGGTGGGGGTGTCCGTATGCCTTAAGACTATGTCCACGCAGGGTGGATACGCTGTGCAAATCCATACAGCGTACACGCGCTGTGTGTCGCAGGGAATTCTGACCTAAAAATTGAACCAAATTGTGATGCAGTTTTTCAACCGGAATGTCTACTACGGAAAACTGCACATAAAAAAAAAAGACGTTTCATACTTACCTAGCCATGGCGACGCATCCCTCCGACGTCGTGCAGACCGGCCTCCGGGGATGATGTTTCATCCCATGTAACCACTTCAGCCTTTGATTGGCTGCAGCGGTCACATGGGATGAAATGTTATTCCAGGAGGCCGGCCTGGATGAAGAAACATAGAATTCTGGGGGAGTATAAATTATTGTTATTTTTGCGGTTTTTTATTTTCCCGGCGCATAAAACGCAAGCAACATCTGCTATTTGTTGCGGGTTTAACCTACCCATTGAATTCAATGGGGAAAACCCGAAACAGGTAGCTTCACCTCAGGAGAATCGCAGGTGTTAACATCTACTTGTCTAGTATAGCCTCATTTGCATATATAATAAAAAGCTCAGAACTTTTAAAATAATAAACCTTTTGGGACACAATTGTCACTAGCATTATTAGTGTGGCAGCGCTCATTAGATTAGCTAGAATATTGGGCATTACTAAACTAGTGACAGATCCTCTTTAACCACTTGCCAACACAGGACGAGAATACTCCTCCTGAGCGGCGGGTACTTAGCGCAGTAGGACGAGTATGCTAACCCTGTGTGACAGCAGTGTCCGCGCGCGATCAGGAGCAGGTTAATGGCTGTAATACACAGCCGCAGCCACGCTCTAATGACGGAGAGAAAAGAAACCTCTTCTCTCCACCGTTAACCCCTTGAATGCTGCGATCAAAGCTGATTGCTGCATTCAAAGTAAATAATAGAAGGGGGGACTGCCCTTTGATCGCATCACAGAAAATCCCTGTGACGTGATCAAAGCTCATAACTTGCATGGCCAGACAGCCCAGGGTTGATTGAAGGACCCCAGGCCTGTCTGACCATATTTCTTGTTGTCAGGGCATGCTGAGGTATGCCCTAACAACTGCCTGTGTACAATCAGTACACAGGCTAATGTACTGGCATATAGATATATGACAGTACATTACAGTTAAAAAATCTAAATGAAAAATCCCTCTATGGGATTAAAAACAAAGTTATATTAATTTAAAAAAAAATTATGTTAAATAAAAAAAAATAGTTAAAAAAATACACAGAAATAAACTTTTTTTTTACAATAAATAAACTTTTTCAAATATAAGTCCCAAAATTTGAAATAATATAGACATATTTGGTTTCGCCACGACCGTAACAACCTGTACAACAAATTTAGAACATTATTTATGAGGATCCGTGTATGGTGCAATAAATGAAATACTAAAACTGCAGCGGAACTGCTTTTTTTCTGCACTTTCGCCATAATAATAATTTATATAAAATAAACGATAATGTATTTGCACAAAAAAAATGGTACCTACATAAAGTACAACTGGTCCCGCAAAAAAACAAAGTCTCATGCAACTACGTTGTACAAAAAATAATAAAGTTATGAGCGTCGAGATGCAAAGAGGGAAATATTGTTCTGTCCTCATGGCCAAAATTGGTTGTGTCCTTAAGAGGTTAAGTCACCCTCTCCCCAGCCCAAAATGTCTGCTCTCAGACATCAAAAGATAACATTAAACTGCATAGTAAATAGACAAAAGATAGATTGAATGTTTAGTGACCCTTTAACCCCTAGGCGCACCATGACGCAACTGTACGTCCATATGGCCAGTGTCTTAGCTCACAGGGACGTACAGTTACTGAGTGGTTCCCGGTGCACACTGTCGGCGACAGTGTGAACCGGGAGGCCAGCTGTCCCTGACAGCTGACACTCCATTGTATGCCGATCAGCGGCTTCTTTCCGCTGATTTCGGCAATTAACCCCTTGATTGTAGTGATCAATTGCAATCACCGCATTCAGGGGTTTCTAGCTCATCGGCAGACCTCACGATGAAATCGTGAGGTTTGCAGATGGCTAACATGGCGAGCGGAGGCCAAGTAATGGCCTCCGTGTCTGCCATGTACGGAAGCCTCCTGATAAACTTCCTGTCAGAGTGACAGGACGTCACTGCCGTTCGCGATGCACAATGTCGATGACAGTGGCTATGACAGTGTCGGCTACAGTGTGCATCGGGAACCGGGAGGTCAGCTGTCCCTGACACTCCACTGTTGCCGATCAGCGGCTCATTGCCGCTGATTTAGGCAATTAACCTGTTACATGCGGGGCTCGATTGCGATCTCCGCATGTAGGGGGTTTGTAGCATATCAGCAGCCCCCATGCAATTGTGGGGGCTGCTGATGCTTGTGATGGCACCCAGGGGCCAGACAACGGCCTCCGGGTCTGCCATGTATGGAAGCCTATGAGGATCAGCCTCTGCTGGTCCTCATAGACTTACTGTCAGAGTGACTGTGATGTCACACTGACAGTTGGAATACGTTACACTACCCAGGTAGTGTAATGTATTCTAGCAGCGATCAGAGCTGCAGGTAAAAAAAGAAAGTGTAAAAAGTAAAGAAAAAATGAAAAAAAGTTAATAAAAATGTTTTACAAAACTGTAAAAATAAAAGATTTTTTTTCCTATAATAAGTCTCTTATTATAGGGAAAAAATTAAACCGTTAAAAAACAGTACACATATTTGGTATCACCGCGTTCGTAATGACCCAATCTATAAAAATATATTGTTATTTTTACCGCACAGTGAATTCCGCAAAAAAACAAACTAAAAACAATGCCAGAATCACTATTTTTTGGTCACCACCCCTCCCAAAATATAGAATAAAAAGTGATCAAAAAGTCGCATGTACCCGAAAATAGTACCAATAAAAGCTACAACCAATCCCACAAAAAACAAGCCCTTACATCGCTTTTTTGACTGAAAAATAAAAAAGTTACGGCTCTCAGAGTATGGTGATACAGAAAATAAATTATTACCACATGTGGGGTATTGTCATACTCGGGAGAGATTGCGTTACAAATTTAGGGCAACTTTTCCTCCTTTATCCCTTGTGAAAATTAAACAATTCAACATTTTAGTGGACAAAAACGTTTATATTTATTTTCACGGCCTAATTCTACTAAATTCTGGAAAAAGACCTATGTGGTATAAATGCTTACTATATCCCTAGAAAATTCCTTGAGGGGTGTAGTTTCCAAAATGGGGTCAATTTTGGGGTGTTTCCACTATTTTGTTCCCTCCAGGGGGTTGCAATCGCGACATGGCACTAAAAACCAATCCAGCAAAATCTGCGCTCCAAAATCCAAATGGCGCTCCCTCCCTTCTGAGTGCTGCCGTAGGTCCAAACAGCAGTTTATTACCACATATTGGGTATTTCCGTAATCAGGAGAAGATGCTTTACAAATGTTGGGGTGCATTTTCTTCTTTATTCCTTGTAAATATTAAAAATTTCTATGTTATTTAAGAAAAAAAGTCAATTTTCATTTTCACAGACTAACTCCAATAAATATAGCAAAATACCTGTGGGATCAAAGTGCTAACTATACCCCTAAATAAATTCCTTGAGGGGTCTAGTTTCCAAAATGGGGTCACTTTTGGGGAGTTTCCACTGTTTTGGCACCACAAGACCTCTTCAAACCCGACATGGTTTTCAAACCCGACCCTAAAATATAATCTAAAAATAAGCAGGTCCCAAAATCCACTAGGTGCTCCTTTGCTTCTGAGGCCGGTGTTTCGGTCCATTAGGGCACTAGGGCCACATGTGGGATATTCCTAAAAACATGGGCAATAAATATTGAGTTGTATTTCTCTGGTAAAACCTTCTGTGTTACACTATTTTTTTTTTATTACAAAGGAATTTCGGCAAAAAAAAGAGAAATTTGTAAATTTCCCCTCTACTTTGCTTTATTTCCTGTGAAACGCCTAAAGGGTTAAAATACTTTCTGAATGCTGTTTTGAATACTTTGAGGTGTTCAGTTTTTAAAATGGGGTGATTTATTGGGGGATTCTAATATATAAGGCCCTCAAAACCACTTCAGATCTGAACTGGCCCCTGTAAAAATAGCCTTTTGAAATTTTCTTGAAAATGTGAGAAATTGCTGCTAAAGTTCTAAGCCTTGTAACGTACTAGAAAAATAAAAGGATGTTCAATAAACGCTGCAAATATAAAGTACACATATGGGAAATGGTAACTAGTGACTATTTTTTGTGGTATTACTATCTGTTTTACAAGCAGATACATTTAGGCTGGGTTCACACGACCACATTAACGTCCGTAATGGACGGACGTATTTCGGACGGAAGTCCCGGACCGAACTCAGTGCAGGGAGCCGGGCTCCTAGCATCATAGTTATGTACGATGCTAGGAGTCTCTGCCTCTCTGCAGGACAACTGTCCCGTACTGTAATCATGTTTTCAGTACGGGACAGTAGTTCCACGGAGAGGCAGGGACTCCAAGCATCGCACATAACTATGATGCTAGGAGCCCGGCTCCCTGCACTGAGTTCGGTCCGGGACTTCCGGCCGAAATACGTCCGTCCATTACGGACGTTAATGTGGTCGTGTGAACCCAGCCTTAAATTTAGAAAAATGCACATTTTTGCAAATTTTCTCAAAATTTTGGTGTTTTTCACAAATAAATATTGAATTTATCTACCAAATTCTTCCACTATCATAAAGTACAATATGTCACGACAAAACAGTCTCAGAATCGCTTAGATAGGTAAAAGCATTCCGTAGTTATTACCACATAAAGTGACACATGTCAGATTTGAAAAAATCGGCTGTTCCACAAGGCCAAAACAGACTGTGTCCTGAAGGGGTTAAAGTGTATTTCAGGTGATGATAAAAAGTTTCCCTAATACAAAAATATTAGAATAATACATTTTCTGTATACATTAACAATTTTGTACAGTCTACTCAGTCTCCCACCGCTCTCACGATCTCACATGAGGACATGTTTTCCATAGTGATGACACTTTACATGACCTGGGCAGCCAATCACTCTCTACTGTTAATAATTTGGTCCATAATGATGTCACAATTTTTTCAACACTATATATGCATATACATGTGCATGGTCACATCTGCCAATTCTTAGGCAGTGACCCTAAAAAAAATAGGGTTTGCTTTTTTTTACCTGAAACAACGGCACCTCTATATGTGTCTCTATTTCTGGAGAAAAAAAGCAGATCCTTTTTTCTAATCTTGGACAACCCCTTTAACTCATCAGACATTGCCTAACAAGTTCTAAACTTGCAGAGCAGAATTTATAAAAAATGTTGAAAGACTTCATAATGGGTAGTTGGATCTAAAGCTCTAGTTTTCAATAACATTTCCTTTTTAATATTTCTAATCCTCATAACCTCAACCTTTTTTTTTTTTTTTACTGTCCAAGGGTGTTATATGATATCTATTGGTGCTGTAGTTCATGAAAGTTCCGGCCCTATTGCTTGTACAAAAGAAGCCTTTATGATCTTAAAGTAAAACATATTACTTACCAGAGTGTGTGCCTTACACGTGGTATCATACATCCTCAATTTGAAAACAAAACAGAATATTATATATTTTTAATACAAACAATGTACAAGATTTTTTGCTTCCTAGTGAGTTTTTGGCAAATTATTGTTACGAATAGTATTCTTGGTTGTACCTTATTTTTGGTCTTCAATGAACACATAAAAGAGCATGAAATATTAGGATAAGCTACAATTACTGTACAAATATATATTATAAATCAACACTTGAAACAGATTCTATTGAAAGTTTCATACAGACTGCGTCTTCTATTACACAACGGTATCATCAAAATGGAGATTCCAGATGTACAGGATTTATATTCACTGGGTGAAAGAAAAAAATCACTATAAGGCCTCATTTACACGAGCGTATTATACGCGCGTGCGACGCGCGTGCTTTTCACGCGTGTCGTACGCACCTATAATAGTCTATGGGGCTGTTTAGACGATGCGTGAATTTTGCGCTGCGTGAGTGCGTTGCGTAAAACTCACGACATGTTCTATATTCTTGCGTTTTTCACGCAACACGCACCCATTGACTTCAATGGGTGCGTGAAAACAACGCATGCCACACTGACGGTCCTGCGTTGCATGCGCGAAAATCACGCAAGAGCTGTCAAACTCCTGAATGTAAACAGAAAAGCACCACGTGCTTTTCTGGTTACAAACATCCAAACGGAGTGTCAAATTCGAGATGAGCGCACCGAACTTCACCGGGTTCGGCCAAACTCGTTTTGACCGAAACCGGTAAAAAATGTTCGGGTACGCGACGTCAGGAGACAGTCACTGTCCACGGTGCTGAAAGCGTTAAACTGGTTCAGCACCATGGACAGTGACTTCCGCTCCGAAAATCCATGAACCTGTAAAAAAAAAAAGACGTTCTGACTTACCGATAACTCCGGTCCGACCTCCCGGGATGACAGTTCAGTCCAAATGACAGCTGCAGCCAATCACAGGCCAAGCACAGGCTGCAGCCAATCACAGGCTGCAGCGGTCTCATGGACTGCGGCGTCATCCTGGGAGGTGGGGCCGGATGGCAAGAGAGGGACGCGTCACCAAGGCAACGGCCGGGAGCCCGGACTGGGGGAAGCAGGAAGTTCTTGGTAAGTATGAAAGTCTTTTTATTTTCACAGGTTGGTGTATATTGTGATCGGCATTCACTGTCGAGGGTGCTGAAAGAGTTACTGCCGATCAGTTAGCTCTTTCAGCACCTTGGACAGTGACGGGCCTCGACTACCTCATCTCTATGATGGCGGCTGCGTGAAAATCACGCAGCCGCGCATCATGACACACGGAGCTGTCAAATGCCTTTTGCGCGTTTAAAACGCAACAAGGCTGCGTATACGCAGTGCATACGCCATGCATACGCGCGCAAAACGCATACGCTCGTGTAAAAGAGATAGTGCCAGCTCACACAGCAGGTACTTTCAAAGAACATAACCATGTATTTTTCACTTGAAAATACATATTTCTTTACCAAATACTTTATTTAGGAAATTGTACACCATAAATGATAATCAATTGATCCCATGAACCTCAGAATGAATTTCTTTAACTTAAAATGTTCTACTTAGTATATGGAGATAGGATGAGGCAATGGGCCAGGTTTTATTGTAAAGGGTGTAAAGGGTCCTATTCAAAGGTGGACAGAGTGTGATATGTCCAAAGCAGAAAATTACCACAGCACTGGACCACAAGTGGGTGCACGCCTCAATAGGACCGGATCCGCGGTCCCCAATATCAGATAGACAAAATAGACGAGGAGACAGCACTTCCAAAATATGTCAGCTTTTTAATCACCCGTGCGACGTTTCAGTCCAGCAGGACTTTTCTCAAGAGTGTGATATGGGCCTCCAGCATTAAAAGTCTTCCATCCACTATAGCAATTTTGCACTAGATTTGGGTTAATGAAATGCATTTGAGGAGTACTTATCGCTTACATGTTTTTATGCACTTAATCTTAAAGAAGTGTTCTAACTGACCTAGGGGCTGTGTGCCCCCTCTGGCATTGTCTTAAGGGCCGATTTGCCCTATTTTATATCATAGGTGCTTCTGTATTTATGAAAGAACTCTTCCTGTTGCTCATATAGTGCCAACATATTCCACAGCTCGCATCAATCCCTGTAACAATTGAATTTCTCTGTATCAAAGAAACTAAGGTAATTTTTTGTAGAGAGCCATTTAACTTAGTATATTTTTGGAGTGTGGAACACAAGAATACCCAGAGGAAACCCCCATAACACCTGGCGAAACATACAAACTCCAAGTCAATTTTGCCCATGGCCAAATTCGACTCCAGGGAAAAGCTCCAGAAGGCCACCATGTTGACTACATACTTCATACATTTGTTTTATATACAGTTAGGTCCAGAATTATTTGGACAGTGACACAAGTTTTGGCATTTTAGCTGTTTACCAAAACATATTGAATATACAGTTATATAATCAATATGGGCTTAAATGTGCAGACTCTCAACTTTAATTTGAGGGTATTCACATCCTAATTTGAGGAAGGGTTTTGGAATCACAGCTCTTTAATATGTAGCTGCCTATTTTTCAAGGGACCAAAGGTAACTGGACAATTATCTCAAAAGCTATTTAATGGGCTGCACGGGCTATTCCCTCGTTAATCCATCATCAATTAAGCAGGTAAAAGGTCTGGAGTTTATTCCAGGTGTGGCATTTGCATTTAGAAGCTGTTGCTGTGAACCCATAACATGAGGTCAAAGGAGCTCTCAATGCAAGTGAAACAGACCATCGTTAGGCTGAAAAAAAATGAAGAAATTCATCAGAGAGATAACACAATGTTAGGAGTGGCCAAAATAATCAGTACATTCTTGAAAAACAAGAGCGCACTGGTGATTTCGTAAACTCCAAATGGCCTGGATGTCCACGAAAGACAACAGAGGTGGATGATCACAGAATACCCTTCACAACATCTACCCAAGTGAAGAACACTCTCCTGGAAGTAAGTATATAAGTATCTAAGTCTACCATAAAGAGAAGACTTAATGAGAGCAAATACAGAGGGTTGACCACAAGGTGCAAACCATTAATCAGCCTCAAAAATAGAAAGTCCAGATTCGACTTTGCCAAACATCATCTAAAGAAGACAGCCTAGTTCTGGAACTGCATTCTTTGGACAGATGAAACTAAGACCAACCTGTACCAGAATGATGGGAGTAAGAAAGTGTGGAGACAGCATGGAACGGCTCATCATCCAAAGCACAGCACATGCTCTGTAAAACATGTGGTGGCAGTGTGATGCCATGGGCATGCATGGCTGCCAAAGGCATTGGGTCACTAGTGTTTATTGATGATGTGACTAAAGACAGAAGCAGCCGGATGAATTCTGAAATGTTTAGGGATATACTTTCTGCTCAGATTCAACCAAATGCAGCAAGGTTGATTGGACGTTGCTTCACAGTACAGTTGGACAATGACCCAAAACATACTGTGAAAGGAACCCAGGAGTTTTTTAAGGCCAAGAAGTGAAATATTCTGCAATGGCCAAGTTAATCACCAGATCTCAACCCGATCGAGCTTGCATTTCACTTGCTTAAGACAAAACTTAAGGCCGAAAGACCCACAAACAAGCAACAACTGAAGACAGCCACAGTAAATGCCTGGCAAAGCATCACAAAGGAGGAAACCCAGCGTTTGGTGATGTCCATGGGCTCCAGACTTCAGGCAGTCATTGCCTGCAATGGATTCTCTACAAAGTATTACAAAAAATATATATTTATGGTAATGTTAATTTGTCCAATGACTTTCGAGCCCCTGAAATGAGGAGACTGTGTAGAAAAATTGTTGCAATTCCTAAACGTTTCACAGGATATTTTTGTTCAACCCCTTGAATTAAACCTGAAAGTCTACATTTCAATTGCATCTCAGTTGTTTAATTTCAAATCCAATGTGGTGGCATGCAGAGCCCAAATCATGAAGATTGTGTCACTGTCCATATAATGTTGGACCTAACTGTACATATATTGTCTCATAGAAAAATATTTTAATGGAAAACTACAAATACACTGTAGGATATTGAAGCAAAAAGAAAATCTGTAATTAGGGAATAGATAAAACATAAAACATTACCTTGAAAAAAAATTATCGATTGCTATTTGTAACTACTAATGCATGCCAAAGATTACATCTGTTCAATGTATATTCATTGTGTTTTCCATGAATATTTAATATTGCTAGTTTCATAAAGTAATCTCATGAATTATTTCACAGCTGACTTGTGAAGTACATCTGAAGCTAAGAGGGATGTGTCTACTTCAGCTAGCTGTGTTACACACATATACTATTACTCATTGTTCTGGACACCATCTGGGTAATATAATTGCTAATAGCTTAATAGATGACATGGCTGGAAACAGTTTGATTATTAATCATAATAATATATTGAGAACAGTTAGATCCAGTGCAATTTAAAGGAGCTTTTTTTAAATACGGAAGTGAAACGGAGCACTATACGGACAACAAATACGTCACTTATTGTCCGCATGTACATGTGTTATAATATCAGTATTTGTTCAGTATTCTGTCAGTGTTCAAATTTGTATCCATATTTGGTTCCATATTTACATCTGTATTTATTCAGTCTTTTCATTCATTTTTTTCTTACAAATTCACAGAAAAAGTATTTTCTCTCCCAAAATTCAATAGTAGTGGTGTAACCACAGAATGTGCTGTCGTGAGGCAGTAATGAAAAATGGTTGGTGATATTAACTTCCTGTTTGTGGCACATTAGTATATGGGAGGGGGGAAACTTTTCAAGCTGGGTGTTGACCATGGCGGCCATTTTGAAGTCGGCCATTTTGTATCCAACTTTAGTTTTTTCAATGGGAAGAGGGTCATTTGACACATCAAACTTATCGAAAATTTCACAAGAAAAACAATGGTGTGCTTGGTTTTAACGTTACTTTATTCTTTCATGAGTTATTTACAAGCTTCTCTTTGTTTACAGCCATTGACATGTCACAGAGGTTAACACGTGAGGCGCGGATAGAAATTGTGTTGATGTCTGGTGAACGCAATACCCGGGTCATTGCAGCAGACTTCAATGCAAGACACCCTACAAGACCACCCATCTCCCATGCTACAGTTTGCAAACTGCTTGCCAAGTTTCGTGAAACTGGTTCAGTGTTGGATTTGCCCAAATGTGGACGCATGAAAACTGTCACTAATGAAGAAACATCAGTGGCTGTCCTAGCTTCATTCAGCAAGAGCCCACAGCGTAGCACTCGCCGCATGTCACTGGAGAGTGGCATCAGTCGAACATCCCTTCGGCGGATATTAGCTACTCACAAATGGCACCCTTACAAACTCCAGCTGCTGCAGCATCTCAACGAGGATGACCCAGATCGGCGCACTGAATTTGCAGAATGGGCAAAACAAAAATTGGAACAGGACCCCCAGTTTACGCAGAACATTTTGTTCAGTGATGAGGCAAACTTTTATGTGAATGGTGAAGTTAACAAACAAAACCACCGCTATTGGTCTGACCCTAACCCACATTGGATAGATCCCTCCAAGACTGTTTGAACACAAAAATTGATGGTATGGTGTGGTATATGGAGTACAAAGATAGTGGGGCCATTCTTCATGAATGGAAACCTCAAGGCCACAGGATATCTGAAATTGCTACATGATGATGTGTTTCCCTCTTTATGCACTGAAGCTGGCACTTTCCCTGAGTTTTTCCAGCAAGATGGTGTACCACCACATTATGGGTGTCAGGTCCGAGCATTCCTAGATGAACAGTTTCCTGGAAAGTGGATTGGTCGTCGTGGGCCAGTTGAATGGTCCCCTAGGTCTCCCGATCTGACCCCCTTAGACTTTTATCTTTGGGGTCATCTGAAGGCAATTGTCTATGCTGTGAAGATACGAGATGTGCAGCAACTGAAACTACGGATACTGGAAGCCTGTGGTAGCATTTCTTCTGCGGTGTTGCTATCAGTGTGTGAAGAGTGGGAGAAGAGGGTTGCATTGACAATCCAACACAATGGGCAGCACTTTGAACACATTTCATAAGTCGTCAGAAACTTGTAAATAACTCATGAAAGAATAAAGTAACGTTAAAACCAAGCACACCATTGTTTTTCTTGTGAAATTCTCGATAAGTTTGATGTGTCACATGACCCTCTTCCCATTGAAAAAACTAAAGTTGGATACAAAATGGCCGACTTTAAAATGGCCACCATGGTCAACACCCAGCTTGAAAAGTTTCCCCCCTCCCATATACTAATGTGCCACAAACAGGAAGTTAATATCACCAACCATTCCCATTTTATTTAGGTGTATCCATATAACTGGCCCACCCTGTACATTGAATTCAACATTGAGGCCATCTGGTCTCAATGAGTTTAATAAAAATATCCATCTCAGTTCTTTTTTATGTAGTACCATGTGTCTGTCACCACCTTGTTGTAATGGCGGGATGTGATCAAGAATCATAAATTTTAACTCCCTTTCATTATGCCCCTGTTCTGAGAAATGTTTCGCTACAGGTAAATCAAGTTTATTTTTTCTAATGGAAAATCAGTGGTTATTTACATGGATTTTGAAGGCGCAGGTGGTTTCACCCACATATAAAAGACCGCAAGGACACCATAGTACATATATGACGCAGTCAGAATCACAAGTAAGCCTATGCCTGATATCAAACTGTTTCCCAGTAAGCGGATGTGTGAAAATATTGCCCCTACACATCAATGAGCAATTCACACATCTGTGGCAAGGGACATTTCCACATTTTAAAGGCTTCAATGTGGATTGCAAACCTATTCTACGTTCTTTTCCCTAATTTTAACCAATCTGTCGCAAAGATTTTGTGAATGTCTGTAAGACATTAATGGGTTGTTATTCAATTCCTCAATATGACTGTAGCTATCACTGATAATGTCAGTGTCTATTCATAATCCTAGATAAGTCCCCGCTAACCTCGCTATATGTGGAGATAAACGGAATACGCTTTTTTCGCGTTGTGGGTTTAGAAGTCTTAAACAGACTTTCCCTGGGAATATCGCAGATTTTATTTTTATGTGATCACAACAATGATCTGGGATATCCTCTCTGTAAAAAATTATCAGTCATGATGCTTAATGATTTATCCAGATCCCCTTGATTGTCAGTATTACGTTTGGCCCTGATCATTTGATTTGGCCATTTGACTGTATGGTAGCGACCTGATCATATTTTTTGGGTGGCAACTCTCAAATCGCAATAAAGTGTTGCGATCTGTTTCCTTCGTGTACATTCTAGTTTTTAATATATTATTGTCAATCAGTACTGTTACATCCAAAAATTGGATGCTATCTGCCGAATATGTCATGGTGAATTGGATGTCTTCATCCATAGAATTAAGATATTCATGGAAATCATTTAGTGAAGTAGCTGTGTCTGTCCAAATCAGGAAGATGTCGTCTATTTATCGTCACCACCCCAATACATGTGAGAAGTGGTGGGACACATAGACTGACATCTCCTCCATTGTGTCCATAAAAATGTTGACATAGGTAGGTGCCATATTGTACCCCATGGCCGTCCCCTTAAGTTGGATGTAATAATTATCATTAAATAAAAAATAATTTGAAGTCAAGATGAGTTCCACCAAGGACATAATAAATTTACATGAAGCAGCACCATACAGGGGCCGCTAATTTGCAACTCACAGCATCAAGGCCTTTGTTATGACTGATTGACGTGTAAAGTGAGGTTACATCGAAGGAAACTAGAAGAGACCCTTCTGGTAAAGTAATTGTTTTTAATTTTTGTAAAAAGTCAGCAGTATCCCTAATATAGGATTTAGAATTTATTGAAAAGTCCCTTAGTACTTTGTCCACAAAGATAGAGATATTACTCATTAATGAGTCTCTACCGGACACGAACGGGCGACCAGGTGGATTGGTCAGACTTTTATGGATCTTTGGTAATAGATATAGACAAGGGGTAATCTGAAATTCTACAATAAGAAATTTGTGTAAGTTTTGATCTATTGTCCCTTCTTCTAATGCTTGCGAAATGAGTGTTGTAATTTTACGTACAATATCCTGTCTAGGATCCCCTTTTAATAATTTATAGACATTGATGTCAGACAATTGTCTATTGCATTCCTTGATGTACATATCTGTATCCATAACCACGATTGCTCCGCCTTTATCTGCGGGTTTAATCGTAAGATCCTGATTATGGACCAGTTCTTCCAATGCTACAATATGCGAGGTAGTCATATTAGGCTGTTTAAAATAATGATTATGTGTCTGCATCCTCAGAGTATTTATATCTTTCTGGACTAGTTTTCTAAATGTTTCTATCGCATGTGCTGTAACAGGTGGTTGAAACGTAATTTTATTAAATAATCCCAATTTTTTTAAATATAATGTAGGGAGAATGTCATGAACCACTGTATTTTTAGGTTGCATATCAAACCATACTTTTAATTTGATGGATCTAATAAATTTGTACAGATCTATTTCTAACTGAAACCAGTCAATGTGCTGGTTTGGACAAAATGAGAGCCCTTTTGACAGTAATCGCAATTGTATATTTGATAAGGTATAGTTAGAAATATTTACCACTGTTTGGGCAGAGTCTTTTTGCTGCTGTCTTGTAGTGACTTCTGTCCCTTGTGGTATGCCAGTTTCTGGAAGTGGGTTCTTCCTCCCTCAGTGTCTCCAGCGCCCTGCTCGTCTGGTATTCTTCCTTTTGGAATCTCCAACATACTGGAATCTAAAAAATCATCCTGTTCATTTCTTGGAAGGTTTTTCTGGAAGTGTCCTTGTGTGCGTACCTCCTTCTTGTTGTAGCTTGGATCCCGTGCTTTTTTGTCACGTCTGGGTGCACCACCGGTGTAATCAAAAGCGTTATCCCATGGTCTGACATGCTAAAGTGCTACTTCCACTCTCGTTTCTCTGTTATATATCTCCGCTGCTTACCTTTAGGACCATAATTATATATGGATTTTTTCCATTATGGATCTTGTGACTCATAATAGCAATGTTGTCAGTGTAATACAATGTATTAGAGCAATTTCAATATTGTTCTCTACTGTGTGTGGTGGATCCGGACCGGTTACTTGGCAACTCAGGACGCCGTCAGTTACGATGTTTACGCCGTGGCACGCATGGTGTCGTCACCACGTGCCTTGAGCGTCCTGTTGCCTGGCAGCTGTACACTTCCGCTTCTACCCTTCACGCATGCACACTCCATACCGGCATATTCTTGATCACAATGCGGTTTACAGCTGAGCACCGCCACGAGACATGTTAGTTATGTATACTAATAAAAACCTGAAGTTCTGATTGGTGAGTGGATCTACAACACTTTATTTTAATACAACTGAGGCATATTTGATTGTGTCCTAATCACTTGATTATAAGAATTATGTATGTTATATCGTTGTTCACAATATTTTGTATGAGCACTTGCACTTTATGTATCAAATTGACATTTTGATTGATACCTTAAATTACTTGTTGATAATAATTTTTTGCACTAGGCACTTTATTTGTGTACTAATGAGATTAATTATGCAAATGGATCTTTGCCCTATATATGTTTGCAGTATTTGATGTGTCACTATGCTTGATAAAGATCCTATTGTAGGATTGAAACGACGCTTTGTGTTTGACTGAATAAACCACCATTTTTTCATACTGGAGCGCTGCAAGTTTTCTCTTTCCATATATATATATATATATATATATATATATATATATATATATATATATATATATATATATATATATGCACACACACACATGCACAAACTCTGAGTACAGATAAACTTTATACTCCCTTGATCCACAGTATTAAGAGCAACCCACAACTGTACTGGTAGGGGGGTAAACATTGGAACGTAAACTCCTCTATAGCTGTATGTTACAGCTGACACCTGCTGTTGATGGCGGGGGCCCAGATCCTGTGCCCGCACCAAACATTTACAGCGCTATGCAAGTACTATCTTTTGCCAGCAATGTGAGGTAGGGCGTGGCAACGGGTTAAACTGAATTAAATTAAAGGGGATGTCCACCTTTACCACCATTTTTTTTATTGTTCCAATGCATAAAATTTTTAAAATGAAGTAACTTTGAAAATAGTCTTAAAAAAAATCTCCTACTATTTTTTTTCTGCAGTTCCTATTCAGACCAATGTGTCTTCATAGTAAGACTACAAACAAATTGTGTAGTCGGATCCTGCAAACAAAATCCCTTCCATCAGTCCTTTACATCTTGCAAACATACATTTGTTAGGTTAGTAAGCAGTAGGGGACAGATAAATGGCAATATGACTGCAGGATGAGACAATACAGGGTTTGTTTGTAGTCTGTCACCATGGAGACACATAGGTCTTTATAGGTGCTCTAGACACAAAGAACTTTAGGAAATTTGTACCTAAGTACACTTACAAAGTTGCTCTATTTCTCCTTTTAGATGCATTGGAACGTTTATAAAATAAAATAAAAAATTGGTTGTGAAGGTGAACCTTTACTGTTAGGTTTCTTTAATGTATTATACATTTCTTTCAGTATTTTCTTAACCTAATTTGTTGTGATAATTATTTAAACTAGTGTAGCCTTTTGGAAGTGATATCCTTCTATATAAATTCTTCATATCAGAAATAATGTTGCAGTGCATTCATTCTCTGCGTAACATAATAAACCCACTTTTTGTCTAATAAATAGAGCAGAAGTCATTTATGAGGCAGAGATTAAAGCCACAGATCATGTCTTGCATCTGAGTGTGATAATCATTTTTTCATGCTAACCAATAGATGCCCTCAATTATGTGTAATGCAGGACTTTAGGAAAGAAAATATTTTTCTTTACTCTTTAATTTTATATTATCTTAATTTTTATAGAAAAATAAGAATTAAATTAACAAGTAAATACCATACAGATGAAAATACATATATAGGTGGTAGCAGTTACACTTATACATGTGTCTATCTTATTTAAAATGCTGTCCAGTTAGTACATGTCATTTACGTATGCCATCATTTCTAAAGTTCCATGTGTTTCAGAAAATAAAAGCTGTCTCCTGATAATTTGCGACACTGATGAATTTTCAACCTACATTTTCATACATGTTAGATATAATTTTAAAAACCTTCTTCTAATGGGATTTCATTACAGGGAAGTAATGAGTTACCAAGGCAGGGATATAAGGAGAGCAAAAAAGGCAAATGCCCAGGGGCCTCCATCCGCGAGTTTTCTGCAGCCCTTCCCAGACACTCTCAGCAGCAATTTTAAAATATGTAAACCATACCTCCAAAAATATCAAACTATTAAGATGTGGAAGGACAGTCATATTCCTGCCTGCACTGCTTACTAGAAGAAATAAGGCATGCATGTTTATTACCATAGGGAGAGGGGAATGAGCAGCTGTGAGACACATCTGACAACACTTATCTCATGTTAAAACCCATCATGCCAAATGTTACTTCCCCCAACAGCAGACACAAGGAACAGCAGGGTTTCCTTCATATACATTACATTGTTATCAAATACTGCGGACTAATGTAGAATCTTCCAACTGTTATCTAATGTTTATGTCCCGTTATGTCATATCTCCCTGCTACTGAAGAGGGGGCCCAGGGGCCTCCACTAACCTATATTCGGTCCTGCGAGAAAGCACGGTGCCCTATATGTCTACCTACAATCGGTCCCCTCAACTGTGACCACCAAATGGCAAATGGAAAATAGGAAAGTTATAGTCTTCACTTCTTTTCTCACACGCATGGTTTCCAGGGTTGCCAACCTGATTTCTTATTTTTCCAGGACAATTTATCCAAAAATCACGGACAGCCAACATTTTTTAAGGACAAATTGAAAAACTATTATGAATCATAAAGATTAGAACTCATAGGGGGCGTGGCTTGCCGTGGACCGGAGCGGACGCATCCCAGCAGAGCTCCTGACTCCGCCGAGTGCAGACCGGGGATTCCGCTCCACTGCTCGCTGACAGCTATTCTCGGGTAGGAACATCTTTCCCCCTGCACGGCCACGCTCAGTCTAAGACCTTTCCGGCCTCACTAGGCCGCCGGACATCTTGCGGCCTAGCGGCACGAGTGAAGCCGCGGCCTCGATTACTAGAGGCGCGGCGGCCGCGCATCAGAGATCCCCGCCCGGAGCACTCACCGGAGCTCCCCTGGGTCTGCCTGTCAGCCCTCCGCCCTCGTCCTGGTGTGGGGGGACATAGAGAAGGCTGCTCTACCGCCCTTGTTTTGGCCGTGTCTCGCCGCTGGACTTGCGGCCTACCGCGGGAGGAGAAGCCGCGGTCTCGATTCGGGCCTCCCCGCTCACGGACGAGTCCTCCCCAGTCCCCAGATACCGGACACCCGCTGGAGGCCTCACAGGGGGAATCCTGAGCACCTGTGGCTGAACTGGCCTGGAGGTGAGCGGGAGAGGGGGCCAGAATTAATCCAAGCACCATCCTTCCGGCCTACTTACACCCTGCACCTGGCTGGGGAGGCCAGCTGCTGCAGCCAGCGTGCCCACACGGATCAGGCCCTTAACTACCAGGCCCTTAACTACCATTCCTGGGCCAGACCGGGAAACACAAGGGGCACCCTGCTCCACCTCTATTACACTGGAATATCCCTGCAGTTCCCCAGCACATTGCCATCTTGAACCATACTGCTATTGTCACTATACTACTATATGGATGAGCCTGGTTCTAATTTCTGAGGAAGACCTCTTGCCCACAGATTTGCACCTCTTGAGTGGGGGACAAACCACCGTATCTATGTTGCATTAACTTGTCCACTCTTCTCGGATCGGCATCCAAAAGCTTTACCATCAGCAATGAAACCTTCATAACCTTACACATGGTCTAACTACCTGATTCTACTTATCCGCAGACCTAGCTGCTTGTATGATGGTCAAGATTGGGCAACAAAAAGCAAGAGACGCTACTGTACAGTCTAAAGCCACCAGTCTGGATAATTTCGTTAAAAAGCCTCAACCCCCAAACGTCAGGGATCACCTCTCCATTACCGCTGGACACGAGAAAGACATGTCTGTTAAGGCCCAGGCTGCGCCCGTAGCAGATGCTGACAGTGACATGGAGGATACTGCACCTACCAGGGACTTGCCCGTCTCCAGATCTTTTATTAGCAGTGTTCTGAGCAAGGCACTAGAACCGGTCGTCAAAGAGCTAGGTGACATCAAACAAGAAGTCCACCAGATTGGCAACAGAGTTGAGCAACTGGAGTCTACGCAAGCTCACCTAATCCACCACGCTGAAGCTTCCACGTCCTCTTTAATCGCCTGTCAGACCCACCTGAACTCGGTCATGGACTGGCTGGAGGACCAAGACAACAGAGGGCGACGTAATAACTTGCGCTTGAAGGGCGTATCTGAATCAATTCCGGACGAATCCTTGTATACCTCGATCAAACAAATTTTCGTTAAAATACTTGGCGATAACTACCGGGATGAAATCAACATGGAAAGGGTTCACAGGGCTCTGCGAGCCAGACCTAAGCCCCAAGAGCCTCCACGCGACGTTATTTGCCGCCTTTTTAGCTCAAAAGTCCGAGATGACATCTTGAAGCATTCGAGACTTTGTGATTCCCTCTTGTGGGAGGGTTCGAGGGTCTCCGTCTACCAAGATCTGTCAAGAACCACGCTATCCAAGCGTCAAATTCTGAAACCCTTCACAGAGTCCCTCCGGCGCAACAACATTGCATACAGATGGCTTTTCCCCTTCGGCATCTCCTTCATGATTGAAGGTAAAAGATTCATGGTTCGTAAGCATGCGGACCTGGAGGTCGCACTGGTGGCCCTGAAAATTCCTGACCTGGAGGTCCCGGACTGGGCGGTGGTTCAGAACCTGTCCGATATGCCGCCGTTGCCCCCTCACACGCCCTGGGAAACCGCCAATCCACGCAAGATGAACAGGAATCGGAAAAGATCTGGGAAACTGGCGCCTGACAGAGTCTCCATGGACACTACTTGAAAGATCTGAGAAATCGGCGCCTGGCAGGGTCTCCATGGACACTACTTGAACCCCTAGATCTCCGGGAGTACCAGCGGCTCCATATATCCTTTTTCATATTAAGGCTCTTGTTTCCTTATATACGCAGCTACGCACCGTCACTTTTTTGTAACCTCGTTATATGCATTCTGCGGGTTCACGCCCTCTCCAGACTGCTTTATAATGTTAGACCACTACATACTTAGCTTTAATGTTATTTTGAATGTTATCATTGCATAGCACTATCCCAAACCTACGATTTTGCTGTTATTATGGTACATACTTTGCCTATCTCCAGGCTTTTGTTTTGTTTTGTTATATCATTTTGTTTTGTGATACCAGTTTTAACCCTGTATCTCCCAATTTTCGAAATGTTTTTTGTACCCGCTGAGACACTGAACCTTCCATATAAGAATGTGGTGCCTCTATTTGCTGTCCTCCAACTGTCTATTTCTCACCGCTATGTCACTTGGTCACCTGGTGGCGCTCTCCCTCTGTCTCCACCACTTATGCTTATCTATGACTAGTTCAGATATTTGTGTAACCTCCCTCAACACCAAAGGCCTGAATGACCCCAGGAAAAGGAGTCAAATTTTAGCGCTCCTGAAAAAGGAGAGGGCTGACGTCATTCTTTTACAGGAAACCCACTTTAAGCCCCAAAAACTACCCACTCTCTCACACTGCCATTACACAACATGGTTCCATAGCACTCATCCTTCCTCCTCCTCCAGAGGGGTTAGCATAGCTTTTAAGAAGAATGTACCCTACATCCACTCAGTGTCTAAATCTGACCCAGAAGGTAGATTACTTTTCATTAAGGGAACTCTTGCTGGCTCGCCCATCTCCTTTGCTAATTTATATGCTCCTAATCAGGGACAGCCTCAATGGTTAATTAAAACATTAAAGTTATTTAAAGAATTTGCAGAGGGACTTTTGGTGGTGGGGGGAGATTTTAATGTTTCGCTAGATCCCCTGCTAGATACGTCCTCCGCCAGGCCACCCATTGCGCATTCTTCCCTCAAAAGAATTAGAAGCTGCCTCCAACACCTGAACCTGATAGATGTCTGGCGACTACATTTCCCTACTACTAAAGATTACTCCTTTTATTCCCATACCCATAGGTCCCATCATAGGATTGATTATCTCTTTATTTCTTGTAGACATCTACCTATGGCGACTGCCCCTCGCATAGGCTTGATAACCCTATCTGACCACGCCCCCATCTCCCTTAGCCTCAGCATGGAAAACCTGCCCCCCAGGGCGTGGACTTGGTCCTTGAATGAAACCCTTTTGGATGATCCCCGCAATGTAACCTCCCTGTCTGCCCATCTTGTCGACTTCTTTCAGAGAAACGAAACTCCTGATATCTCAACGTCAATTGTGTGGGAAACGCACAAAGCCTTCATCAGAGGGGAGCTCATTGCCCTTGGTGCTTATTTAAAAAAGCAAAGAGAGAAGGAGCTCAACTCCGTACTCTCGCAGATTTCTGCTCTTGAGAGAATGGGTAAACGCTCACAAGCGCTTGAGATACAGGGGAATTTGAGTGACTTACGGAAGAAGTTGAAGGATTTACTTAATATTAAGTCAGCAAAAATTTATCAGCGTAGCTCTTTCAAATTTTATGCACACGGGGATAGAGGCTCCAAAGTCATGACCAAACTTCTTAAAAAACGTACGGAGCAATCCTTTATCAAAGAGATCAAGACCCCCTCTGGTTCTCTATCTTCTGATATTGGAGATATAACAAGGGAGTTCTTGCAATACTACACATCCCTATACAACTTGCCCGAACCGTCGGACTCGCACACTCTCACTGAACAATTTCTCCAGCATATAAATCTCCCCTCCCTCACGGACGTAGATAGAGGTGCTCTCACTCAGCCCTTTACATTAGACGAACTGACCAAAGTTCTTTCATCCATACCCAAAGGTAAAAGTCCTGGACCTGATGGCTTCCCCATTAGCTACTATAAAAAGTTTAAACAGGTATTGTTACCCAAATTCCTTAATGTATGCAATAGCCTTTTGGAGGGCTCTACTCTACCGCCACAGGCTTTGGACGCACACATTACCCTGATACATAAAGAGGGTAAAGATAGTGCAGAATGTGGAAGCTATCGTCCCATCTCCCTCCTTAACACGGATCTCAAATGGTGGGCAAAACTTCTGGCCAACAGACTCAATCCTCTCCTCTCCCGTGGGGTTTGTACCCGAGAGAGAAGGCAAGCATAACACCACCAGACTTCTTAACATAATTCATCATGCTACACAGAAGGGGATCCCTTTAGTCTTACTAGGGACCGATGCCGAGAAGGCTTTTGATAGGGTCAGGTGGTCCTTCATGCTTGCCACGCTACATAAATTTGGTTTTCCTGACAAGTTTATATCTGCAGTTTTCTCTCTATATACTACACCCAAGGCTAGCTTACGCTTGAACGGCACAATTTCACCCTCCTTTAGCATAAATAACGGAACAAGGCAGGGCTGTCCCCTTTCCCCAGCCTTATTCATCCTCACCTTAGAAACACTCATTCAGAAACTCATACAGACTACTGATATCTCAGGCATACAGCTGGGGAACCACATCCACAAGACAGCTGCTTTTGCAGATGACCTCCTGCTGCTGGTCACTAACCCTAAGCAAGCATTCCCCTTAATACTGCAAGCTTTTAACTCCTTCGGTTATGTGTCAAACTTCAAAATTAATTACTCCAAGTCAGAAGTCCTTAATGTTTCAGCGCCGCTGGCGGATATATGCGACGTACAACAGCTGGCCCCGTTCCAATGGCCGCAACATAGCATCAAATATCTGGGCGTTAAGCTTACTAAAAAAATCCTCCCAACTCTATGCTGCCAATTTCGTCCCCTTACTAAACAAGATTAAAACCCAGTTACATTCCCTGCGGATCCCCTTCCTATCCTGGGTGGGCAGGAAAAACTACCTGAAGACTTACATTCTCCCTCAAATCCTATACGTGCTTCAAACCATGCCCATTTACCTACCTAATACTTTCTTTAAATCCATCAAATCTCTATTCTCCAAATTTCTCTGGAACTCTAAAAAGCCGCGACTAGCACATAGACACCTGATTCTCAAACCCAGCTCCGGGGGTATGGGCCTTCCGGACATTCTCACCTATTATCAAGCCATACACCTGGGTAGGTGGGTTTCCTTGAACAGAACCAGAGACATGTCTCCAACCCTAGCTGCGGAAAGAGCTCTGCTTTCTCCAGGTTTACAAGCTCGACTATGGTGCCCTTTTTTAAAAACGGGACTTACAAACTCCATAAGCCCCACAATTAAAGGCACCGTTTTAGTATGTCAGAAATTTTTCTGCGGCTGCACTCCGAAGAAAAAAACACTACCGCTTACACCGCTCCACCTACTCCCGATACTCACTAATTGCACAACTGCCCCTGATACCTTCTGGTCCTCTTTAAAATACAATACTGTAGTCGATATTTTTGGAGAGGGGCAAGTCCCCACCTTACAATCCCTTTTGCCTGCAGATACACACCCACCCATCCCCTTCTTACACTCCTTAGGATTCAAAGAAACGAGCAACCTCTTTCTGAAGATGTTTCCGGATATCTCAGAACCCTCCTGGTTGGAGACATATTTGCTACTACCTGCTCTTCCTAAGGGCCTAGTCTCTAAAATATACTCTGGCCTGGTTTTAGATGGCTCTCCTGCCAAACCCAGTTTTCTTCTGGCCTGGGAGAAGGAACTGGAAGTTACCTTCAGCAGGGAAGATACGTCTTTTATTCTAAAGCACGTATTTGGCTTCTCTAGATGCGTTAAAATTCAGGAGAACTCCTTTAAAACCACAACCAGGTGGTACAGAACTCCAGATTTTTTGTACAAAATTAATCTGATTCCAACCAACCAGTGTTGGAGGTGCAATGCTGGCGTGGGTAGCATATCGCATATCTGGTGGGACTGCCCCTCGATCAAGCCCTTTTGGGATAAGGTGTCTGACACAATTCAGAAAGTTACGAAACAAGCGCTCCCCCTTGGGGCTCCTCTAGTTCTCCTATGGGCTCCATCTCAAAATTTCCGCCCGAAGCGTAATGATCTGATAACTCAAATGATTACAGTGGCTAAACTACTGATTCCACTCCACTGGAAATCGTCCGCACCCCCGACTTTCCGTGAGTGGTTAGATAAGATGGACTCTATTGGCAGGATGGAGGAGCTCTTGAGCTGGGAACTCAGAAAGCATGAAGACTATCTGAAGGTGTGGTCTCCGTGGCTGACTTTTCGGGCCTCTCATCCCCTCCCAAACTGAGCTTCCCCCTTGCCCCTTAGGATCTATGGGGGGTGACTAGTGTAGTTCCTCTTAGGATTGTATAGACCTCCTCCACATGGGGAGACCGTAACACTATTCCTTCCCTCTCAAACCTTGCATGACATTGGTTTTCTCTCTGTATCTCTATCGTATCTCATTTTTTATTTTTATTTTTTTTTCTCACGTTCTGATATGGGTACCCAGTTTATTGTTACTAACGTTTCTACTTTATTGCTTATTGTTTCTCATCCTGCATGGTCATTATTGAACAGAACTTCGGCCTGCGCGCCGTGAGATTTATCTGCGGTTTCCCGTGATCTATGTACGGATGCTTTTCTTTTCTGTTTTTTATCTTGTTGTATATTTTCAATAAAACAAAGATTTGATAAAAAAAAAAAAGATTAGAACTCATAGATGTCTACAGCTGGACTAGATCACTATGTGCAGCCACATACACACACATTAGCGTTACTCAAGTGTCCTGACAGTGAATATACATTACCTCCAGCCAGGACGTGATGTCTATTCACAATCCTGATACTTCGGTAACGTTTGTGTCAGGTTTACAGCAAGGCAAGCCTAATCTCGTTTTAACCCCTTCCCGCCGGATCACGTATATAAACGTCATTAAAATCGGTGTCTTACCGCATTTTGACGTTACTGTACGTCATGGAGATGAAGCTGGCTCAGGAGCTGAGCCAGCGACATCACCACCGGGTGACAGCTGTATGTTACAGCTGGCACCCTAAGGTATCGGCCAGGACCGGAGCTAGCCTCCGATCTGACCGATTAACACCTCACATGCTGCGTTCAATAGAGATCGCAGCATGTGAGGAGTTTATAGCCACCGGCACCCCAGCAACGTGATCGCTGGGTTGCCGGTGGCTACAAAGGCGATCGGAGGGCTAATGCTTACCTCCCGATCAGCCTGTAACGGAATCCTCCTATGCTCCGTCGTCGGCGGGGCCCAGGAGGCTTCCGGTACCATCGGCAAGATGGCGCCGGCTCAGCTTCCGGCTCAGAAGCTGAGCCGGCGTCATCAGCAGTGGGTGTCCGCTGTATGTTACAGCGGACACCCCGATCTATCGCCAGGAACCGGAGCTAGCTCCGATTCCTGGCATTAACCCCTTCGATGCAGCGATCCATTGTGATCGCTGCATCCTAGAGGTTTGTAGAAAATCGGCAGCCTTGCCATGCGATGGCAAGGCTGGCGACTGCTACCATGGCAACAGGAGCCCTAACAATGGACTCCTGTCTGCCATTACGTAAGCTGATTAGGCCCCGCCCAGAGGCGGAGCCTGATCGGCTTGCTGTCAGTGAACAGCTGACAGTTCCAATACATTGCACTACATAGGTAGTGCAATGTATTAGAACATCAAACAAACAGTTGGACATTCAAGTCCCCTAGTGGGACTAAAGAAAAGTGTAAAAAAAAGTGTAAAAAAAGTAAAAATAAAAGTTGGAAAACATACAATAAAAGTTTCAAATAATAACACAAAACACAATCGCCCTTTTTCCCTTATCAAGTCATTTATTATTGAAAAAAATAATAAAGCCATACATATTTGGTATCGCAGCGACCGTAACGACCTGAGCTATAAAAATATTATATTATTTATCCAGCGCAGTGAACGCCGTAAAAAAAAAACCTCAAATCACTGCCATAATTACTGTTTTTTTGGTCACTGTCTTCCAAAAATTGAAATAAAAAGTGATCAAAAAGTCGCATGTATCCAAAAATGGTACCGATAAAATCTATACCTCGTCTCACAAAAAACAAGCCCTCACACAGCTCCATCGACGAAAAAATGTAAAAGTTATGGCTCTCACAACTTGGCGACAGAAAAAATACATTCTCTTTCCAAAAGTAATTTTATTGTGCAAAAAGTTATCAAAAAGTTCTATAAATTTGGTATCGCCGGAATCGTACTGATCCGCAGAATAAAGGTAACATGTAGTTTATAATGTACGGTGAACGGTGTATATAAAAAAAAAAGTGGCACAAGCTGGTCACGACATATTTGACACTGAATTGGCATATCTAGGGAAACATTTTAATTTGTACATTCCGCAGCGCAATCATTTATGGAAAAGACACGTGGGGTGAAAATGCTCACTACACCTCTTAATAAATGCCTTGAGGGGTGCAGTTTCCAAAATGGGGTCACTTCTCAGGGGTTTCTTTTATTATTTCACATCAAAGCCTCTGCAATTGTGAACCAATACTTTATAAGTCGCCAAATTAAGCCTCAATTTTACATGGTACTCTTTCACTCCTGAGCCCTGTCGAATGTCCAGGCAAAAGATTAGGGCCACATGTAGGGTGATTCTAAAACAGGGAAACACCGCATAATAATTGAGAGCAGTCTTGTTATGGTGGCACAAGCCGGGCACCACATATTGGCGTATCTAAGGAAAAATTCCCATTTTCATTCTCCCACATCGTGTGCACACGAATTTCTGCAAAACACCTGTGGGGTTAACATGCTCACTACACCCCTAGGTGAATACCTTGAGGGTGTTGTTTCCAAAATGGGGTCACTTCTGGGGGGGATCCACTGTTTTGGTCCCACAGGGACTTTGCAAATGCAACATAGCGACCAGAAACCAAATGCAGCAAAATCTGTACAACAAAAGCAAATGGCGCTCCTTCCCTTCTGAGCCCTGCCGTGTGCCCAAACAGCATTTTACGACCACGTGTGGGGTATTGCCGTACTCCAGAGAAGTTGCTTTACAAGTGTTGGGGTTCTTTTTTTCCTTTATTTGTTGAGAAAATTAAAAATTTGGAGCTAAAGCTACATCTTATTGAAGAAAAATGATTTTTTTTATTTTCACTGCCCAATTCTAATAAAATCTATGAAACACCTGTGGGGGCAAAATGCTCACTACACCCCTAGATGGATTACTCAAGGGGTGTAGTTTTTTCTCAATGGAGTCACTTTTTTGGCGTTTTCACTGTTTTGGTACCTCAGGGGCTTTGCAAATGCGACATGGCCTGCGCAAACCATTTCTGCTAAATTTGAGCTCCAAAAGCCAAATGTTGCTCTTTCCCTTCTAAGCTCCGCCGTGTGTCCAAACATCTGTTTATAACCACATGTGGGGTATTGTTTTACTCGGGAGAAATTGGTTTACAAATGTTGTGGTGCTTTTTCTCCTTTAGTCCTCGTGGAAATTAGAAAAAATTAGCTAAACCTACATAATCTTTGAAAGAATGACGATTTTTATTTTCACGGCCTACTTCCAATAATTTCTGCAAAAAACCTGTGGGGTCAAAATGCTCACTATACCCCTAGATAATTTCCTCAAGGGGTGTAGTTTCCAAAATGGGCTCACTTTTGGTGGATTTCCACTGTTTTGGCACCGAAAGAGCCCTTGAAACCTGACATGGTGCCTAAAATATTTTCTAATAAAAAGGAGGCCCAAAATCCACTAGGTGCTCCTTTGCTTCGGAGGCCGGTGGTTCAGTCCATTACCGCACTAGGGCCACATGTGGGATATTTCTAAAAACTGCAGAATCTGGGCAATAAATATTGAGTTGCGTTTCTCTGGTAAAAACTTCTGTGTTACAAAAAAAATAGAATAAAAATGAATTTCTGCAAAAAAAAATGAAATTTGAAAATTTCACCTCTACGTTGCTTTAATTCCTGTGAAACGTTTAAAGGGTTAAGAAACTTTCTAAATGCTGTTTTTAATACTTTGAGGGGTGAAGATTTTAAATTGGGGTGACTTTTTGGCGGTTTCTAATGTATAAGGCCCTAAAAGCCGCTTCACAACTGAACTGGCCCCTGTAAAAATAGCCTTTTGAAATTTTCTTGAAAATGTGAGAAATTGCTGCTAAAGTTCTAAGCCTTGTGATGTCATAGAAAAATAAAAGGACGTTTAAAAAACGATGCCAATCTAAAGTAGACATATGGGGGATGTTAATTAGCAACAATTTTGTGTGGTATAAAACTGCCTGTCTTACAAGCAGATACATTTACATTTAGAAAAATGCTAATTTTTGCAATTTTTCACCACATTTTGGTGTTTTTCACTGGTAAATATTGAATTTATCGACCACATTTTTCCACTATCATGAAGTCCAATGTGTCACGAGAAAACAATCTCAGAATCGCTTTGATAGGTAAAAGCGTTCCGGAGTTATTACCACATAAAGTGAAATATGTCAGATTTGAAAAAATGGGTCTGGTCCTGAAGGGCAAAATGAGCTTGGTCCTGAAGGGGTTAAATGACAGTTTACAGTGTAATCTCAACCCCACCGATTGCTAAAACAAAGTGGCAGAAGTGCTCGGATGAGCACTGTTCCACTTCATTTCCGATCGTCTTACCTCGGCGCGGTGTACGGACTCATAGACTTTTTATTGAGTCCGTACATTGCTTGCTCGGCTATCAGAGGACAAATGATCAGAAACAAAGTGGCACAGCGCTCACAATTTAGTTTTTTAAAGTTTAGTTACCCTTTAAGCAGCCAGACACCCCTCCCCTTGCAGTAAAATAATTATTGAGGCTATATGGGAGGATTATACTGCAATGGGGGTCAGTGTGTCTGACTGACTGCTGAGGGCTCTATGGGAGGGTCTGAGCATCTGACTCTTATGGCTCTGGGAGGGAAGGATTTATCCCCCCATAGAGACCTCAGCAGTCATTCAGACACTCTGACCCCCCCTTGAAGTATAATAACTACTGAGGGCTCTATACACACATCATACACTATATAGACTTACACTATATACATACTACACACTATATAGACTTACATTATATACACTATACACACTGCACACACTATATAGACTTACACTATATACACACTATATAGACTTACATTATATACACTATACACACACACACATACACTATATAGACTTACACTATCTACACACTGCACACTATATAGACTTACACTATATACACTATACACACAGCACACACTATATAGACTTACATTATATACACACACTATACACTATATAGACTTACACTATATACACTATACACACAGCACACACTATATAGACTTACACTATAAACACTATACACACAGCACACATTATATAGACTTACATTATATAAACTATACACACAGCACACACTATATAGACTTACACTATATACACACTACACACTATATAGATGTACACTATAAACACTATACACACAACACACTATATAGACTAATACTATATACACACTACACACTATATGGACTTACAATATATACACTATACACAGAGCACACACTGTATAGACTTACACTATATACACACTACACACTATATAGACTTACATTATTTACACTATATACACACCACACTTACCAGAGCCCCTTCCTCTGCGGTGCATGTGCTCTGGTACAGGCACCAGGACCTTCATCATGTGACTGTGATGTCACTACAGATCCTTCACCTCCTAGTTGCAGTCTTGCCATTATAAAGCAGCTGCTGGAAGTGTAGACAGTCAGGACAGTGCACAGCAGCACAGAGGAGCAGACTGTCAGTGCGACTCCAGCACCTGCCCATCACTATCTCTGACAGTCTGCTCTCTACAGCTGATGTGCTGTGCCGCTGTGCCACCGGCCCCGTTCCCTGTGTTAATAGGTGCCTGTCAGAATCACGATATACTGCAATACATTAGTATTGCAGTATATCGTGCAAGTGATCTAACGATTGCTGGTTGAAGTCCCCTAGGGGGACTAATAAAAAAAGTAAAAATAAGTAAAATAAAGTTTTTTTTGGTGTAAAAAATAAATAAAAATAAAGTTTGAACTATTAAAATATATTGTTATTTAACCCGCATGGTGAACGCCGTAAAAAAAAAAAATTGTAAACGCCAGAATGTCTATTTTTTGGTCACCTCATCTCCCACAAAAAAATTAAATAAAAAGTGATCAAACCGTCGCATTTACACCAAAATGGTATTATTAAAAACTAAAGCTTTTCCCGCAAAAAATAAGCCCTTATACCACTTAATCGACTGAAAAACACAAAAGTCGTGGCTCTCGGAATTTGGTGACGCAAAATAAATGTTCTTTTTTACACTTAGGTTTTTACATGTAAAAGTAGTAAACCTAGAAAAAACTATATATATTTGGTATCTCCGTAATCGTATTGACCCGCAGAATAAAGTTAACATGTTGTCTTAATTGCATAGTGAATTCCGTAAAAACAGCGATCAAAAAAACATGGAGGAATAGCTGTTTTTTTTTCATTTTCTACCCCACAAATAATTTTTTCCCCGTTTCCTAGTACATTATATGGAAAAATAAATGGTACTATGAAAAACTACAACTCGTCCCGCAAAAATCAAGCCCTCATAGTACTATATCGACGGAAAAATAAAGACGTTATGGCTTCTGGAATGTGGGCAGGAAAAAACGAAAATGAAAATCTGAAAGTTGTTTAAGACGGGAAGGGGTTAATAGACTTTACTTTTTACCAACTGGGCGTTGTACAGAGGAGTGTATGACGCTGACCAATCAGTGACCAATCAGCGTCATACACTTCTCATTTTTCCAGCCCAACATGATTGTGCAGTGAAAGAAGCTGGGCTGGAACAATTGTCTATTAAGAAACTAATTAGCATAAATCTAAAATTTCTCATAACTGTCAAAAATGATCGTTTTTCAAAATAAAAACAACTGTTGTTATCTACATTACAGCACCGATCAGATTATGTAGGAGATAGGGCACTTATAATCTGGTGACAGAGCCTCTTTAACTTATGTGCGGATCGGGCGGCCATGGGCTCCCTGGAAGACTTGGGCTCCGGGCGGCCGCCCGAACCACCTATATGAGGATTCGTCACTGCAGCGGGTCTGAAAATGGATGAAGGATTAAAGATTGCTACCTGAAACTTAGTGCAGCTTTTTTTAACTAAAAGTATCCAACAACATACATGACAATATTTTTCTTCCATGCCAAAATTGTCCGTAGCCTTTAAGAACATAAGTGTAATAATAGTTACTCAAAAGGATTTCTTAACAATGAATAAATAACAAATAAAAATTTAAGGAGTATATTTGAGAAATCTGGTATTGAAATGCCCACACATATTATATTTATTATATTTATTACTGTGTAGAAAAACAGGATTGCATGGACTTTTCTTTTATAAATAATAGCTACACTAGAATGAATTCTGTGACAAGGTTATTCAAAATTAAAATTCTCACAAATACTTGTAACTAGTAGTGAGTATTGGTTCCTATTGCATTACTTTCACTAAATCATAATTCAAAACATGAAGATATAGTGCCTTTGTATTATAAATATTCATCCACCCTTGATTTTTTTTTATATTTTATTGAATACCAATATTCTATTCAAGTACAGTTGTAAGGAAAATTAAGTGAAGCGTTGGCATTGATAGGGCTGTGTTCACATCAGTGTTGGTTTCCATTTATGGGTTCCATTGTAATGCTTCCATTGCAAATGGTTTCCATTTGTTTCCGTTCTGTAAGGTTTCCGTTGTTTTAGCGGAAACAATAGCATAGTCAACTACGCTATTGTTTCCGTTAAAAATCAGAAACCTTACGGAACGTAGACAAGCCCAAACCATTTGCAACGGAGCATTACCATTGAAATAAATGGTAATGCAAACGGAAGTGTAAAGGATTTACAACACACAGCTTCTGTGTCGACGCCCGTGATTAATCAGTCTGCATCTGCTCCTAGGTCTGATAGAGTGACTTGATCTGCTACCACTCAGGCTGGTAGGCTGAGGAGTGGGAGAACCTATCACAGCCTGGCCAGACGGAGCTAGCTCCCGCCCTCGGTCTATTTATACCTTCATTTCCTGCTTTTCCTTGATTGTGATTCTGTCTGGTTTCCTGGCTATGATGTTCCTGCTTGTACTATTGACCTCTGCTTCAATTTGACCCTGGCATTACTGACTACGCTCCTGCTCTGCGTTTGGTACCTCGTAAACTCCTGGTTTGACTCGGCTCGTTCACTACTCTTGTTGCTCACGGTGTTGCCATGGGCAACTGCCCCATTTCCCTTAGCTTCTGTGTACCCTCGTCTGTTTGTCTGTCATGCACTTATTGAGCATAGGGACCGTCGCCCAGTTGTACAACTTCGCCTAGGAGGGGTCGTGCAAGTAGTGGTGGGTAGATTAGGGCTCATCTGTCTGTCTCCCTACCCCAACGTTACATAATCACAGGCCCATATACATTTTCTACCCTGGTTCCTACACTACTATGGACCCCCTTGAGGCCCTGGCTCAGCAAATGCAGGGTCTCTCCCTACAGGTCCAAGCCCTGGCTAAGTGGTGCAACAAGCGTGGTGCTACCCAGGTAGTGCCCTCCACCTCACCTCTTAAACCCCACCTCAAGTTGCCTGACCGGTTCTCAGGGGAACGGAAGACTTTTTTCTCCTCTCAGGAGAGTTGTAGGCTCTATTTCCATCTAAGGCCCCACACCTCAGGTTCTGAGAGCCAGCGAGTGGGTATAATTATGTCCCGGCTCCAGGACGGTCCCCAAGAATGGGCCTTCTCCTTGGCTCCTGATGCCCCTGAACTTTCCTCTGTTGACCATTTTTTTTATGCTCTCGGGATCATCTATAACGAGACTGACAAGACTGCCTTTGCCGAGAGTCAGCTGGTGACCTTACGTCAGGGTAAGAGACCCGTTGAGGAGTACTGTTCTGACTTTAGGAAGTGGTGTGTAGCTTCTCGGTGGAATGACCCTGCCTTGAGGTGCCAGTTTAGATTGGGTCTGTCGAACGCCCTGAAAGACCAGTTAGTTAGCTATCCCTCTTCTGACTCTCTAGATCAGGTTATGACTTTAGCTGTACGTCTGGACCGACGTCTCAGGGAACGACGACTTGAACATTTTTGTGCCTTCTCCTCTGGCTCCCCTATGATGGCTCCCGAGGTTCCGTTGCTTCGTTCTTCCATGAAAAACTCGGATGAACCAATGCAACTCAGTGCCTCTGTGTCTCCCCAACAACACAGAGAGCTCTGCAGGAAGAATGGTCTCTGCTTCTACTGTGGGGATGACTAGCATCAAGTGAACGACTGTCCTAGGTGTAAGAATACTCCAGCCGGAAAACTTCCGCGCCTAAGTGACCATCGGGGAGGTCGCTTGGGCGCAAAGGTATTTCCCGTAAATATGAAACCTAATAAGATCTTGCTTCCCTTTCAGGTCTCTTTTGAAGGTCTTCTGCTAATATTATGTCTGTGGAATTTGATATTTCTCTAGCTATGCCATTGATTGATTTGCCTAAACCTGTCCCGGTAGTGGGTATCGACTCCACTCCACTTGCTAATGGTTATTTTACACAGCATACCCCTGTTTTGGAACTCATTGTTGGCTCCATTCATTTGGAGCAGTGCTCTGTACTGATGATGCAGGGATTATCGTCCGATTTGGTTTTAGGCCTTCCCTGGTTGCAGATGCATAATACCACGTTTAACTGGAATACTGGGGATCTTACCAAATGGGGTAATGAATGCATGACGTCCTGTTTTTCTGTTAATTTTATTTCTCTCCCTGAGGAGGGGAACACTCTACCTTGAGTACCCAGGTGCCTTGAGGTGCCAGTTTAGATTGGGTCTGTCGAACGCCCTGAAAGACCAGTTACCTTTCAGGGCGTTCGACAGACCCAATCTAAACTGGCACCTCAAGGCATCCTGGGTACCAAGCACCTCATTGCTAGAAACTATTGGTGGCTTGGGTTGCCTAAAGACGTTACGGCCTACATCGCCGCTTGTGAAATTTGTGCCAGGTCCAAGACTCCCAGGTCCCGACCAGCGTGCTTACTATGTTCTTTGCCCATTCCCTAGAGACCTTGGACCCATATCTCCATGGATTTTATCACCGATCTGCCTCCATCTCAAGGCAAGTCGGTCGTGTGGGTTGTATTAGACCGCTTTAGTAAGATGTGCCACTTTGTGCCCCTGAAGAAACTACCCAATGCCAAGACATTAGCTACCTTGTTTGTCAAACACATCCTGCGTCTCCATGGGGTTCCTGTCAATATTGTTTCTGACAGAGGGGTACAATTTGTTTCATTGTTTTGGAGAGCTTTCTGTAAAAAGTTGGAGATTGATCTGTCCTTCTCCTCGGCCTTCCATCCTGAAACTAATGGCCAGACTGAGAGGACTAATCAGTCTCTAGAACAATATTTAAGGTGTTTTATCTCCAACTGTCAATATGATTGGGTCTCCTTCATTCCCCTTGCCGAATTTTCCCTTAATAACAGGGTCAGTAACTCGTCAGGGGTCTCCCCCTTTTTCTGTAATTTTGGGTTTAATCCACGGTTCTCCTCCGTTTCACCTGGTGCTTCCAACAATCCCGAGGTAGATGTTGTTCATCGGGAACTGTGCACAGTCTGGGCCCAGGTTCAGAAGAACCTAGAGACGTCCCAGAGCATACAAAAGACTCAGGCAGATAGAAGACGTTCTGCTAACCCCTTGTTTGTGGTCGGGGATCTGGTGTGGCTGTGTTAAAAAAATTTGCGTCTTAAAGGGAATGTGTTGCCAGAAAAACATGTTTTTTTTTAAAAAATTAAACATTTAGTGTGTGGGTGATTAAACATTGTTCAAATTTTTTTTTTTTTTTCAAGAGTCAGGAAATATTATAAATTAATTCTAATTTATAATACTACCCATTTTTGGTCACTAGATGGAGCTATTCCCAAAATTGCAGCTTTGCAAAATTGGGTAAAAAGCCCTCGCTCTAGTGAGCTCTCAGCATCCCCCCCTCCTTTATCCTGGCTAGTGCCGGGATAAACGAGGGGTTTGAACGGTGTAACCTCCTACACTGTGTGTCGCCATTTTTGGAGCTAACACACAGTGTAGTAGGTTTACATACAGTAGTAAACACACACAAACACGAACATACATTGAAATCTCTTACCTGCTCCTGCCGCCGCGGCTCCCTCCGGCCCGTCCGCTCCGTTTGCTGCCGCTGGTCCAAGTGCACAAATCCGGAAGCCGCGACCGGAAGTAGTAATATTACTGTCCGGCCGCGACTTCCGGTCCACAGGAAAATGGCGCCGGACGGCGCCAATTTCGAATTGGACTGTGTGGGAGCGGCGCATGCGCAGTTCCCACACAGACGCCGTACACTGAAGTCAATGGGACGGGAGCCGTTCTCAGTCCCTATGGGACTGTGGCTGCCGTATTCCATGTCTGTATGTGTCGTTAATCGACACACACAAAAATGGAACAAAAAATGGCAACCCCCATAGGGAAGAAAAAGTGTAAAAATAAGAAAAAGTAAAACACAAACACACAAATGAATATAAACGTTTTTAATAAAGCACTAACATCTTTAACATATAAAAAAATAATTTGTGATGACACTGTTCCTTTAAAGTCCCGTCTAAAAAATTTGCTCCCCTGTATATAGGGCCATACAAGGTCATTGAGGTCCTTAACCCTGTCTCCGTCCGACTGGAGTTACCCCTGTCTTTTCAAATACAAAACGTGTTTCATGCCTCCCTCCTCAAACGCTGCTCCCTGTCCTTGGATACCTCGAGGAAATCTACAGTCCCTGTTCTCACCCCTGAAGGGGTAGAATTCGAGGTGGCCAAGATTGTAGATAGCAGGATGGTCCAAGACTCCCTCCAGTACCTGGTCCATTGGAGAGGATACAGGCTTGAGGAAAGGACTTGGGTACCCGCCCGGGATGTTCACGCTGGGGTATTGCTCAGGAGGTTCCATCTTTGGTTCTCCAATAAGTCAGGTCCACCTAGAAGGGTCCAGTGGCCCCTCATAAAAGGGGGTGGTACTGTAAAGACACAGCTTCTGTGTCGACGCCCATGATTAATCAGTCTGCATCTGCTCCTAGGTCTGATAGAGTGACTCGATCTGCTACCACTCAGGCTGGTAGGCTGAGGAGTGGGAGAACCTATCACAGCCAGGCCAGATGGAGCTAGCTCCCGCCCCCGGTCTATTTATACCTTAATTTCCTGCTTTTCCTTGCCTGTGATTCTGTCTGGTTTCCTGGCTCTGCTGTTCCTGCTTGTACTATTGACCTCTGCTTCAATTTGACCCTGGCTTTACTGACTACTCTCCTGCTCTGCGTTTGGTACCTCTTACACGCCTGGTTGGACTCGGCTCGTTCACTATTTTTGTTGCTCATGGTGTTGCCGTGGGCAACTGCCCCATTTCCCTTAGCTTCTGTGTACCCTCGTCTGTTTGTCTGTTGTGCACTTATTGAGCGTAGGGACTGTTGCCCAGTTGTACGCCGTCACCTAGGACGGGCCGTGCAAGTAGGCAGGGACTGAGTGGCGGGTAGATTAGGGCTCACCTGTCTGTCTCCCTACCCCGACATTAGAGGAAGCTTTGGTTTCGGTTTGACTTTCCCCTTTATGGGTTCCCCCGACGGAAAGCTGCAACGGAACCCATTAACGGAAACCAACGCTGATGTGAACAGGCCCTAACTAATACAATTTTAGTCTGAGTGTTATCTAAGTCACAGTGATAGATAAACTCAATCTACAGTAACTAAACAAATAACAAACAAATACTTGTACTCTTGACGTCTTTTATAGAGTACATTAAGTAAATATCCACAGTGCAGGGAGTGAACCTCTGTGTTAATGACTTCTCCAAGAGCTAAATGGCAAAAGGTGCGAGATTGGAAGTTTGGGTTTCTCAGGTGCTTCACAAATAAAGGAACACAGAGCCTGGTTACTGACAAATCTGTTCTTCTCAAGAAAGATTGGTTAGTGTGTAACAAACGCCTTAAAGCAAACAACTTTCAAATGACCTCAGAAGACGTGTTATAGAGATACAGGTTAAAAAGGCTACAGCAATCCACAGCTAGACAAATTGTCAGATAAATGGAAAAAGTCAGAACTGTTGCTTCTCTCCCTAGGAGTGGGCATCTTGTTAAGGTCACTCCAAGAGCATAAAGGGCAATCCTGAAAGAGGTAAGACAGAACCCAGGGTAACAGCAAAACACCTCATGAAGACTCTACAAACTAAAAAAACCTTTGTCCTCTAATGTCCACTATTAAAGGACACATGTGTCCACTATTAGAAAATAACTGAACAGGAATGGGGAGCGTGGAAAGACAACACAAATGAAACCACTACTGTTCAAAAAAATTATAATATTGCAGGCCATCTTAAAGGGAACCTGTCACCATCATTTCACCTATTAAACTTTACTTATCCCTCACTGGCCGCTGCTATAAAAAGTTCATTGCCCTCTCCTAAACTCCTCCTCCAGCTGTAAATAACGGTCTGCAAACATTTTGTGCTTTTTATTGTAATAATCTTGTGTCCCTTTGTGTGCACACACCAGAAGAGGACATCAATGCACAAGCGCCGGATTTTGTGTGCTGTGGGAAGGCGTGGAGCTGTCAATCAAAAGTAAGGAGGTGGGGTTAACTCGGAATGAATTGAGGAATGAAGATATGCCATGTTTTAAAATGAAGATTTGACTCTTTTCAAACGAAGATTTGACTGTTTTATGCTCATTAGCATACGGTGTGGGAACACTAAAAAACTGAATACTAAAGCTACAGAGCCGGCTAAGAGGACAATTATAGGTTATATAGAAATTATTTTTTACCCACTACCACCAGGTATTGCTTGTTTAATAGGTGAAATGCTGGTGACAGGTTCCCTTTAAGTTTACCTCAGACCACCTGGATGCTCCACAATCCTTCAGGGAAAATGTTCTATGGACAGAGGAGAAAAAAGTGGATTTTTTTTAAAACAAATGCACAACGCTATATTTTGATGAAAAAGAACATTACACACCAACACAAAAACCTCACTAAAATCAGAGGGAGCATCATGGTTTGGATCTGCTTTGCTATCTCAGGACCTGGACGAGATCATTGAAGGATTTTTCTTTGTTGAAAAAAAAGATGGCGGTTTAGAACCCTGTATCGACTATCGTGAATTAAATAAGATTATCGTTAAGAATCAATACCCTCTTCCACTCATCCCGGATCTGTTTAATCATATCTCAGGAGCCAAGTGGTTCTCTAAACTAGATTTACGCGGGGCCTAAAATTTGGTTCGTATCCGCAAAGGGGATGAGTTGAAGACAGCCTTTAATACTCCATATGGTCATTATGAGTATTTGGTCATGCCTATTGATTTAAGTAATGCTCCAGCGGTTTTTCAAAACCTGGTTAATGATATTTTCAGAAATTTTATTTTAAGATTTGTGGTGGTGTATCTGGACGATATTCTTGTGTTTTCCTTCGATTCGTCCTCTCATGTTCAACATTTAAAGTCTATCCTTCAAGTAGTGGGGGAACATTGTCTTTACGCGAAATTTGAAAAATGTATTTTCGGAGTTCAGGAAGTTACATAGTTACATAGTTACATTGTTTGTACGGTTGAAAAAAGACACATGTCCATCAAGTTCAACCAAGGGATGGGAAAGGGGAAGTGGGATGGGAAAGGGGAAGTAAAAAATTTCTACACATAGGAGCTAATATTTTTTTGTTCTAGGAAATAATCTAAGCCTTTTTTAAAGCCATCTACTGTACCTGCTGTGACCATCTCCTGCGGTAGGCTATTCCATAAATTCACCGTTCTCACAGTAAAGAAGGCTTGTCGCCTCTGCAGGTTGAACCTTTCTTTTTCCAGACGGAGGGAGTGCCCCCTTGTTTTTTTAGGGGGTTTTACATGGAACAGGATTTCACCATATTTTTTGTATGTGCCATTCATATATTTATATAAGTTAATCATGTCCCCCCTTAGTCGTCTTTTCTCAAGGCTAAATAGGTTTAGTTCTTTTAATCTTTACTCATAACTTAGATTCTCCATGCCCCTTATTAGCTTTGTTGCTCTTCTTTGTATTTTTTCCAATTCCAGGGCATCCTTTCTATGAACTGGAGCCCAGAACTGGACTGCATATTCTAGATGAGGCCTCACTAATGCTTTGTAAAGTGGTAATATTACATCCCTGTCCCGCGAGTCCATGCCACTTTTGATACACGACAATATTTTGCTGGCCTTTGAAGCAGCTGATTTACACTGCATGCTGTTACTTAGTTTATGATTTACAATTACACCCAGATCCTTCTCATCAAGTGACTCCCCCAATGTAGCTCCCCCTAGGACATATGATGCATGCAGGTTGTTCGTACCCAGGTGCATAACTTTACATTTATCTACATTAAACTTCATTTGCCAAGTGGACGCCCAAACACTTAGTTTGTTTAAATCTGCCTGCAATTCACAAACATCTTCCATAGTCTGAACTATATTGCATAGCTTGGTGTCATCTGCAAAAATAGAAATAGTGCTATTAATCCCATCCTCTATATCATTAATAAATAAGTTGAATAATAGTGGTCCCAGCACTGAACCCTGGGGTACACCACTTATAACTGGGGACCATTCAGAGTAGGAATCATTGACCACAACTCTCTGGATACGGTCCTTGAGCCAATTCTCAATCCAATTACAAACTATACTTTCTAAACCTATAGTCCTTAATTTACCCATTAGACGTCTATGGGGACAGTGTCAAATGCCTTTGCAAAGTCCAAAAACACTATATCCACAACGGCCCCTCTGTCTAGGCTTCTGCTTACCTCTTCATAAAAACAAATCAGGTTGGTTTGACAGCTTCTGTCCTTTGTAAAACCGTGCTGGCTGTCACTTATAATACTATTTATTGTCACATAATTCTGTATATAGTCCCTCAATAGCCCTTCAAACATTTTCCCCACAATTGATGTCAAGCTTACTGGTTTATAATTACCCGGCGAAGACCTAGAGCCCTTTTTGAAAATAGGCACCACATTTGCCCTGTGCCAGTCCCTTGGCACTATACCAGTCATGAGAGACTCTCTAAATATTATGAAGAGGGGTACAGAAATAACTGAACTAAGCTCCTTAAGAACTCTAGGGTGTAACCCATCTGGTCCCGGGGCCTTGTGTACATTTATTTTATTTAATTTAGCTTGCACCATATCTACATTCATCCAATTCAGTATATCAACTGATATATTAACAGCACTGGCAGCAGCTACATCAGCTGCTCCTTCTTCTGTTGTATATACAGAGCGGAAGAACCCATTTAGTAACTCTGCCTTCTCTTGATCCCCTGTGACCAACTCCCCATTACCACTATCTAAGGGTCCTACATGTTCAGACCTTGGCTTTTTTGCATTTATATGCTTGAAGAATTTTTTTGGATTTGTTTTACTATCCTTGGCCACCTGCCTTTCATTTTGTATTTTTGCTGATTTTATTATCTTTTTACAGATTTTATTAAGCTCTTTATATTTTACAAAGGCTACAGCTGTACCCTCAGATTTGTATTTTTGAAATGCCCTTTTTTTGTCACGTATTGCCCTTTTTACAGAAGGTGTAAGCCATGTGGGGTTTAATTTTAGTCGTTTATACTTGTTACCTGCAGGAATACATTTTGCACTATAATTACCTAAAGTAGATTTGAAAATCTCCCATTTATCATTTGTCCCATTATTTAACATTAGTTCTTCCCAGTCTATATCCTGAATTGCAGCCCTCATCCTGGGGAAATTGGCCTTCTTAAAATTAAGTGTTTTTGCCCTCCCAGCCTGTGCTTGTTTTTTACAGTATAGGTAAAATATTACTATATTATGATCACTGTTACCAAGGTTTTCACGAACATTGACATTCCCAACAAGCTCTGCATTATTAGAAATGACCAGATCCAACAGAGCTTCACCTCTAGTCGGGTCTTCCACAAACTGTCCCATAAAATTTTCCTGCAACAGGTTGAGGAAATGTCTCCCCTTTGCAGTTGAAGCCGAACCATGACACCAATTAATATCCCGGTAATTAAAATCTCCCATTATCACAACAGTACCCGCCTGTGCAGCCCGCTCCATCTGTTTATATATTTGACCTTCTATCTCTTCAGTTATATTGGGGGGTCTATAGATTACACCAAAAGTAATTTTTTTCAGTGTTTACCTCCCTTTGTAATTCCACCCATAAGGTTTCAACCTCCTCACAATCTTCACCCTCTAATGTCTCATTCACACTCACCTTCATATCGCTTCTCACATACAGACATACACCACCACCTTTCCTATTTGCCCTGTCTGTCCGAAACAGTGTAAAACCTTGTAGATTTACAGCCCAATCACGTGAAGAGTCCAGCCATGTCTCAGCAACACCAACCAAGTTAACTTCTTGGGACATGTTTTGTCTCCTCATGATTTTTGTATGCACTCCGCTAAGGTTCAGCCAATTCTTAATTGGGTTCAACCCACTTCACTAAAAGCTCTGCAGAGGTTTGTGGGTTTGCTAGTTATTACCGAAAACGTATTCATAGTTCTTCATCCGTTGCCAAACCTTTGACAGATCTTACAAAAGTGGGTTCTGATCTTGTAAATAGGAAGCCTAGTGCGGTCTCCGCCTTTGAAACCCTAAACAGTGTCTTATGGAAGCACTTGTACATGTTCAACCTGACCTCTCTAGTCTCTTTATTGTTGAGGTTGATGCCTCAAGAATTAGGTGTGGGGGCTGTATTGTCTCAAGGGTCTTCCGTTTTAACTAATTTGCATCCCTGTGCTTTTTTTTTTTATCGCAAATTTTCTGCCACTGAAAAAAACTTATGATAAAGGTAATCGTGAGCTTCTTACTATTAAGTGTGCGTTTGAAGAGTGGCATCACTTTCTAGAGGGAGCTAGACACCAAATTACAGTACTCACTGACCATAAAAACCTGACTTTCTTAGAATCAGCCAAAAGACTCAATCCCAGACAGGCTTGGTGAGCCTTGTTCTTTACCAAATTTGACTTTATTGTAACCTACAGACCCGGGTCTAAAAATGTCAGGGCCGATCCATTATCTCGAAGTTTCTGTTCTTCACAGGTCCCCGACATTCTTCCGGAACCTATTTTATGTAAGGGCATAGTGGTTTCTGCAATTTCACCTGATCTTGCAACTGAGATTAAAGAATGTCAGCAACTGGCCCCGCAAACCATTCCTGTTGGGAAGTTGTTTGTACCTCCTCGTTTGCCCAATGAGTTACATGATTCTGTTTTGTGTGGCCATACAGGGATAACTGGTACTAAAAAGTTAGTCTTTGTCTTGTGATTTGAGTTCATATGTCCATGCTTGCGATGTCTGTGTTCGCGCTGACTTCTCGTATTCATCCTATGGGTACTACTACCATTGTCTGTTCCACATAAACCTTGGTCTCATCTGTCTAGGGATTTTATCACCGATTTGCCTCCCTCTGAAGGGAAAACTGTAATTTGGGTTGTGGTGCACCGTTTCAGTAAAATGTGTCATATCATTCCATGGCAGCAACTCCCTGATTCCAGAACTCTGTCTAAATTATTTATTGATCAAGTGGTTTGCCTGCATGGTATTCCAGAAAATATTGTCTTTGATAGAGGTGTAGAATTTGTGGCTAGCTTCTGGAGAGCTTTCTGTAAGAAACTTGGTGTACAGTAATCTCTCTCTTCGGCATTTCACCCTGAGACCAATGGTCAAACCGAGTGTTTTAACCCCTTAAGGACACGGCCAATTTTAGCCTTGAGGACAGAGCAATTTTTTGTAAATTTCCCTCTTTGCATCCCGACGCTCATAACGCTTTTATTTTTTGTACGATGTAGTTGTATGAGACTTTGTTTTTTGCGGGACGAGTTGTACTTTATGTACGTACCATTTTTTGGTACAAATACATTATCGTTTAATTTCTATAAATTTTTAATTAGATTAAAATGCAGAAAAAAAGCAGTTGTGCAGCAGTTTTAATATTTTTTTTTTTACACCATACACCGATCATAATAAATAATGGTATACATTTGTAGTACAGGTTGTTACGGTCGTGGCGATACCAAATATGTCTATATTATTTTGTGTTTTGGGACTTATATTTTAAAAAGTTGATTTATTATAAAAAATTTGTGTTTCTTTGTATTTTATTTACTTTTTATTTATTTATTTACCATTATTTTTTTTTTACATTCATTTAACTTTTTTTTTAATCCCATAAAGGGATTTATCATTTTGATTTTGATTTTGTAACTGTAATGTACTGGCATAGATCTATATGCCAGTACATTAGCCTGTTACTGATCGTACACAGGCAGTTGTTAGGGCATACCTCAGTATGCCCTAACAACAGGAAATATGTTCAGACAGCCCTGGGGTCCTTCACTGGACCCTGGGCTGTCTGGCCATACGAGTTGTTGGCTTTGATCGCGTCACAGTTATATTCTGTGACGCGATCAATGTGCAGTCCCCTCTCCTTGAACGCCGCGATCAGCTGTCATCGCGGCGTTCAAAGGGTTAACAGCGGAGAGAAGATGTTTCTCTCCTCTCCGCTGTCAGAGCGGGGCCGTGGCTGTGTATTACAGCCGTTGTCCCGCTCTCGATCGCACACACAGAGACGGCAGAGACTGCTGTCACACAGGACGAGTATGCTCGTCCTAATGCGCGAAGTGCTCGCTGCTCAGGACGAGCATACTCGTCCTGTGTCGGCAACCAGTTAATCAAACCTTGGAACAATACTTTAGGTGTTATATTGCTGATAACCAGGTTGAATGGGTCTCATATCTTCCTTTAGCAGAGTTTTCTAAAAATAATCGCCAACAATGTGTATCTTGATACCTCGTAGTTTTTCTGTAATTATTGTTTTCATTCTCGTTTTGGTTCATTTTCCGCCTCCTCTAGTGATAACCCTGAGATAGAAGTTTGCGCTCAGGTTCAATTGAATTGTACGGTGGGTCCTGTGTTTAGTGTGGGTCAAAAGGTGTGGCTTTCTACTAAAAATCTGCCACTGAATGTAACTTCTCGTAAGTTTGCCCCTAGGTTTATTGGTTCATATAAAATTGTTGAAATTATTAACCCTGTGTCTTTTTCGGCTTTTAGAATTCATGATGTGTTTCACAAATCTCTCCTAAAAATATTTTTCCCACCATCTAATCCACTCAGGAAACCTCCTCCTCCAGTTCAGGTAGAATGAGATTTGGAGTTTTAGGTTCAGAGGATTGTGGATTCTAGAAGGGTGAGGGGTACCCTATAGTACTTGGTGCACTGGAAGGGGTATGAGCCAGAAGAACGAACTTGGGTTCCTGCCCATTCAGTAGATGCTAGTCGTCTAGTTAAAATGTTTCATTCAAAGTTTCCTTTGAAACCTAGGCCAAATTTTAAGGGTTTGATGGCCGCTCGTAGAAAGGGGGGTACTGTTAGGAAAACGCCTGTTCCCTTAAGATTATCATGACTACTGTTCTAGCTTCTGGGCGGTTCTGGTTTTACTTTGAGCCTATCTCTTTTCTCGGCCTTTCTGCCAATTAGGTGTGGGGTTGTACTTATATCTGCTCCCTACACCTGGTCTTTGCTTGTGATTTTCCTAGTCTTCTGGTGTTCGGATCAAGCTCTGATATTCCCTGTACTTCTGACTTCTGGAATACTTGGAAACTGACCTTGGCTTGTCTCTCGTTAAGCCTTTGTTTACCGATTTTGATTATCTGCTCCCGGCTGGTTTTGATCTCTGCTGTACCTGATTTCCACTTACTCTGTTTTGGACTTCTGTTTATCCTCTGGCTGGCTTGTTCCTGTTCTGATTTGCCTGCATTGAACCTCTTATCGAACAGTGAACTCTGGTAAGTCAATTTGGGTTCTATGCAGCAAAGACCATCCCACCTTGCGGTCGGCTCTGGCGAAAACCTTAGAGTAGCCTTAGACTCTGTCGATCAGAGTTGTGACAGATTTAAGGTTGTGGTTTTATTTGCACGCTCTCTCCTCGCAGTCTCCAGTAGTCTTGGGGGAATCGCTCAACTTGCAATTCCATAACAGCAGGACTTTCTGGCAGGTACTGGTTGTGTAGTGCATGTGGCAAAAATCTTCCGTATTTTTCATATGTCCTGGCTGTGGGGTAGGGTAGCAAGACGGAAGCCTTTTCTAACAAAGAAAAACATCCAAGCCTGGCTATATTTTGCAAAGACCTACATCAAGTCTGCAAAAAGCATGTGGGAAAACATGTTATGGTCTAATGAGACGAAGGTTGAACTTGAAAAAGTATGTTTGGCACAAAGCCAACACTACACATCGCCAAAAGAAAACCAAACCCACAGTGAAGCATGGTGGTTGGAGCATTATGCTTTGGGGCTGTTTTTCTGCAGCTTTAATCAAGGTGGAGGTAATTATGAGCAGTTCCAAATATCAGTCAATATTGGCACAAAACCTGCAGGCCTCTGCTAAAAAGCTGAAGATTGAGAGGAATTTCACCTTTCAGCACGACAACAACTCAAAGCATACCTCCAAATCAACAAAAGAATGGCTTCTCCAGAAGAAGATCAAAGTTTTGGAATGGCCCAGCAAGTGCCCAGACCACAATCCCATTGAAAATCTGTGGGGTGACATGAAGAGGGCTGAACACAGGAGATGCCCTCACAATCTGACATATTTGGAGTGCTTTTGCAAGGAAGGGTGGGCAACAATTGGCAAGTGAAGATGTGCCATGCTGATAGACTTCTACCCAAAAAGACTGAAGGCTAATTCAAGAAAGTATTAGTTTAAGGGTGTGCATATTTATGCAAGCACATTATTTTTGTTCTTCATTCTTATTTTTCCACCCTAAAAGATTTCAGTTTGTTTTTGTACAGAATATAGGTGACATTAAAGTTGGAAAATTTCTGAAATAATTCATCTTGGACTGATTTTGCAACATGACAAAAACCTGGCATTTTAACAGGGGTGTGTAGACTTTTTATATACTGTGTATATATATATATATATACAGTCCAGGGTGGATGAACACAGCACTCCAAATGCAACAAATCAGGCCATGTGCTCGTTACCTGGGGGTGAATCAATTCCCCAATATCCAGATAGAGAGAAATGTAGAGCGTAGTAACGGCACCAGGACTTCAAGATGGATGAAAGCAAAAGTGGATTTATTTCACCTCAACACAGCAACGTTTCGGTTCAACAGGAACCTTTCTCAAGCTTGAGAAAGGTTCCTGTTGAACCGAAACGTTGCTGTGTTGAGGTGAAATAAATCCACTTTTGCTTTCATCCATCTTGAAGTCCTGGTGCCGTTACTACGCTCTACATTTCTCTCTATATATATATATATATATATATATATATATATATATATATATATATTATTATTATTATTTTTTTTTATTGTTATCATTTATTTATCTTTAATTTTTTTTGCAAATTGGCTTACGTTTCCCAAGCAATCTGCAACCAGTGAAGCACCTAGGCAATAGTTTTTTGTTTGAAAGCTTGTAACTACTTTATGGTTGTCATGGGTCTCTGCGTGCCCCCTTCACTAGTGCTCTTGTTACATGGTCACTCAGTTTTTAAGAATGATCACAGGAAGATTTACAGCAGTGTTGTATTATTTTAATGATTGACTTTAAAGCACTATCACCTTATTATTCTGCCCTATTTAGGGGCAGCATATTATGGGAACAGATTTGCTGTACTATTAGGTAAAACGACACAAAAAGAATATTGTGCCATTTGGCTAATAATACCCAACAAAGAATACAGAGGACTTATAGTTATAAAACAGATGTATTCAGTAGAGGAGAACTTCCCCCTCCTCCTGACGCCGCTCTCACCATTGACTAATGGCTTCCCTGTATCTGCATGTATACACGACAGCTGAAAATCACTGGTATGGGGGGGGGGCGAGGGAAGAAAGCAGAGGCGGTGGAGTCCACTATAGTGTTTGTAAGGGGCTATTAGCCAAACTGCACAATATTTTTGTACAGTAGACCTAAAACTGGTGTCCAGTGACCTTAAAATGTTCTGACATCTCCAGGCTGGTATTTTACAGGAATCATATTATTAAGTTGTTTTTAATGCTATTGTCTTCATGGGGTTTTTCCTGAAAAAAAGACTACTTCAGTAGTTGGAACTTCAGAATATAGGTGTATCTGTACTTTTACTTGAAACTTATAAAACCAATTGGCAGTCCCAGTAATTTAGGTATATCCCAGTAATGAGAGTGAACATACGCATTCATTTATTTTTTGTTTTATGTAACAGATATAAATAATTTTGCAGAGAATTATTTTTACTTTTGTCTTGTCAAGACAACCTCTCTTCAGATTAAAGCCCTGCCAAAACGTTAAATTGTATTATTGCATGCTGGCAATGCAAATAAAGAATGCCCATATAATTCATGGACAAAATAGGTCCATCAGAGTGATGACAACTCTTTCTTAGTGCATCTCTGCTCTGGCTAATAAAGAGGGGGTCCAATAGAACTTAATAATAGAACATATGGCATACATATGCAATTAAATGGACTCTGGGCAGTCTTTCCATATATGGTATGGGTACTGGTGATGTCACAGAGATTCCCTGTGATGCAATCAAAGGGGGGTTTCCTCTATTTCTTTGTCCTTGTATGCCATAGTCAGATCATGTTTCTCTGATCTCTGCCATTAGAGCAGGATAATGGCTATATATTACAACCGTTGTCTCTCTCTTAATCATGTGAGCATGAGGGCAGTGCTCATCCAATCATAATAATGAGTATGCTGGTCATAATGTGGCTACGGGCTACTGCCTATCACCAGCAAACTTGTCATATGTTGTCAAACAGATTGGAAGTACAGATGAGTATTTGCATAATAGGATATTTCTTTCTGTTAGAGAAACTAATTAACATATCATATTAAAAATGTGCACTTCATGCAATTCAACATATTTAATTTAATTACAAACTGATTTATGGTCATGGTTTTTATTTTAAGATTATTTTCATGTGCATAAAAAAAGCCTTAGTAAGATAAAAGAAAGAAAAAAAATATCCTGTGATAAATGGATATTTAGATACATAAAAATATAACTCTCAAATTTGTTCATTTATCAACTCTTCCAGCTGCAAAACTGGGGCAAACAGCACTAAATCTATCTTGTAAAGGCATCCCAATTGAAATCAATGAGATGTTATATACAGTGCAGTATTTTTACCTCACTGTGGTGGAAGTAAGACATTGATAAATGATGGCACTAAGGAGTTTCACAGCCTTCTTCAACAGACCGAGAAACTGCATTCCTATTGCTACTTTTATAGTAGAAAATGTACCAAAAGCTTGTTTAGCATTGCGATGGTGTTTTCGTGCCTTGTCCAGGGAAATTAGATAGAAATCAAATTGCTTGAGGTTGAACAGTCACACAGCCAAGTCTACTAATATAGAAACATTGTTTAAAAAGTTTTGTTTTTTCTTATTTGCCTATGAAAGACCCCCCATTACTAAATCTAAGATGTGTCTCATCATTATAAACCCTCTGTGAAAGGGAGTAAAATGTGTTTATGTGATTTAATTTTGTAAATATGGCTGTAACTCCATCTTGCATGAAGTATCCATTTTGTATTTTGAAGAATTATCTGTTTCTTTAAAAGAAGTAAATTCCTGCTGGGATTGTCTGAACAATTATATGTTTTTGTTTCTTAGCTAATGTTATGATTCCTTGTTACGGAGATTATAGCTAAATATTAAACCGAGTCTGACGCCTCACACCGTTTGGGAATGCATTTTGTTTACCATTTTTGTTATGAGGAATCGACTGGTGATATTGCAGCTGTGGGATCGTTATGACCTTTCAGTCGTGGTGACGTTGCATGTTATGGAAAATTATAGTCTTACATGTAAGGAGCCTTTCTTGCTCGTGATTGGCTCAGCCCGACCAACTCCCCATTGTAGGCGCGTGGCTGAGGCAAAGCCAACGTCCCATTGTAAATAATTGGCTGAGCTAAAGCCTACTCCCCTTTTGAAAATTATTATTGTAATTGCATTTCTATTAATAATGCAGAGAAGGATCCCAAGAGGATTCTTTACTGTGAGAGCAGTGAGACTATGGGACTCTCTGCCACATGATGTTGTTTTTGTTGATTCTTTGAACAAGTTCAAGAATGACCTTGATGCCTTTCTTGAAAAAATATAATATTACAGGTTATGAGTACTAGATTCTGGAGATGGGATGTTGACTTTTCCTGATTTCCATAATTGGTGTCAGGGAGGAGTTTTTACCCTAATGAGGCAATTGGCATCAACCTCGTGAGGGCGTTTTCTTCCTCAGGATTAACACGGTAGGATTATAGGTTGGACTTAAAGGATCTTTGTCTTTTTTTCAACCTTATCAACTATGTAACTATGTACTATGATATTTGGGTATACACAGCGTGTCTCTTTGTTTCTTACTTCTCTCCAATATATCGATATAACATATGAATTTGGATCTGGATTATTGTACCGATGGGTGTCCGTTGACACACACACCTAAAACTTCAGTCTAATACATTTTGGCGAGGATTGTGTTTTTGGTGCCAAAACCCGGGAGATTAAGTATCTGATAGCTGTCACTGGGATTTTGGGCATCGATGCATCAGTGAAACAATAAAACTGTGGTAAGTAAGAAACGTATTCTTACACAAACCGTTTCACTCATGTATTGCTGAGACCTTGAATTATCTGTTTTTGACAAGACAATCTCCACGGATGCAGTAACTTATTCAAAGGTATGCTGAAAACTATTTTCGTGATGAATGATTGCAGATGCGTACATTTATCTTGAATTAATGTTGAAGATTTGTAAATCTATCTTGAGTTATTGCTATGAATGGTATGAGAGGATATTGCCGGCAGTGAAAATGATCTGTTTAAGTCAGAAGTACGGGTGGTGAGAAGTATAAAAGTGTGTCAGTGAGTGTATGACCCCCCACTTGGCTGCAGTTTTATTATACTGAGTGTATGAATAGCTGATGTTTTAAATTACCTGTGAAAGTTTTTGGATGTTGTTCAAGGAATGTAGCTTGGACAGTTACCAATATTCTACTGATAAAGAAACCTAATTTCAGAGGTACGGTAGTGTGTCTGTTGAGTGTGGTCCAGCTGTCTGTGTGGGAAGATGAAGAAGATGAGGGCTTTGTAGAATAAACCTTCAATGAATTGGTGGCTGTTGGATTTGTGTTGTATTATTATAGGTCTGTTGTAGGTGATTTCATTTATTTTTTGGCTATTGTGTAAAATTGTTAAGCATGAAAGGAAAGGTTACCCTGTTGCCCGTTTGTTCTATGCTGAGTGCCAGGTACTATCACATTATGTAGGAGATAGGGCACTTATAATGTGGTGACAGAGCCTCTTTATGTCCGGCTCAGCGGCCAAGTGTCAGGGACACCTGACTCGACGAGAGTCACAGACAATGACTCAGTGGTACTACAAGTGTCCGTCGGTGACACAGATGTCTGTCGATGGCACAACTGTCCATCGGTGACAGACAGTTAGAGAGGTACTACAAGTGTTCGTCAGTGACTCAACTGCCTGGTGTAGACAGACTGTCCATCGGTTGCAGAGAAATTGGATATTCGTCAGTGATATCCTGTAGGTAGTACCAGTAGTACTACAAGGACTTCTGCGGTTAAGTCCTGATAATGGGGAATTCAGAGAGCAGAGGGACAGGGGGAACCCATTGGTATACAGCCAAAGAAATTGTGAGAAACAGGGAGGGTAAGGACGCTATAACAAGCTATAACAAACTGTAAAAAAAAATGTTTAAAAAGGCAGGTATGTTGAAACATGGTTGTTTGGATATTGATAAATGGTTTGTGGAGAGATGAACAAGGGATTGTGTATGACAATGCATTAACTGAGTTAATTGAAGGAAAAGCACAAACATGGCTTAAAGTGGCAGAGTAAGTGATAACTGGTGGTGGAAGTAAGTTGGTATGAGTGGTATGTGTATATAGGCATAGATTTTGACTAATACATCTGGGTACATTGCAGTGAGTAATGTAAACTATGACGGGGGTGACATGTGTGCAGTGTATGTGTCGAAGAAGAGTCTGAGAAGCAGACTAGTGCAAATGAGAATGGACTGACAAATGTGGGAATCTGGGAAATATCTTTAAATTGTTATTGCATGGCTGACGGATTGATGAGATCAGGTGGCCACAGTATAGCATTGATTTTAGATCTATACTGCATGCCCTCTCACTCCTAAAAGCTGTACTGGGAAAGTTTGTGTATCTACTAAACTAATTAAATTGTTAGTTATTTTAGAGTGTATAAAAAAGAGCCTAAGAACACTGAACTCAAGTACAAGGTTGTATACATTTTTCTGGCTTTTTGGCATGCCCTGTGTGTAGGGTTTAAATAATTAAAGTTAGCTGTGTAAAGTCACGTCTTAGAAATATATGTAAATACAGCCTTAGTTTCTTTCAGCATTTTGTCTTGCTGAGGTTTATAGTTCTACAAGAATGGGTCTGAGAAGGAAGGGAAGTTGTGTGAAAGTCGGTAGACAGGGGGCAGCTAGTATTGTGTCAGAAGGAATGCGAACGCTGACTGTGTGTTATCTTCACGCGCTGCTGCTCTTAGTACCGCCGTCCGTAACATATTATGCAGAGAGGTGAAATATTACAACAAGCCCAGTCTGCACAAAAAATTAATTGCAAAATGTGAACTGCTAAAAATGGAGCGTCTTCACCAGTGATTTTCACATGTTATTATCTAACGTTGTAGAGTCTTGAACCCATCTATGTTGCTTCTAGGGTTGTCACGATACCAGAATTTGGACTTCGATACCGATACTTTGTGTAGTATTGCGATTTTCAATATCAAGACGATACTTTGCCAACAGTAATAAAAAATAAATAAATAAAAAGTTCTTACATTTGCTGATATGAGGCACGTGGTGTGATGAATTTTGAATGTGCCTCACATTAATAGTAATTATTTTCATCATGTTTCTCAGTCATAATGGACAACATTGGGTTAATGTGTAAGGTACATGATGGGGTTAATTACTATTAATGTGAGGCACATTGAGGTTAAATTCATCACACCTCGTGCCTTACATTAATAAATTAAAGAATTGTTTTATTTTTTTATAGCGTACACATCATAAATTATGCAAAAAAACTGTTGTGCAGGTCATTACGGCCGCGCCAATACCAAAAATGTGTATATTTTATGTAGTGAGACTTATTTTAATGTTTATTGTAAAAAAATGTGTATGTGTATTTTTTTAAATTTAACATTACTTTATGTTTTTACTTTTTTATTTTTAAACTTTAAAGAGGCTCTGTCACCACATTATAAGTCCTCTATCTCCTACATAAGGAGATCGGCGCTATAATGTAGGTGACAGCAGTGCTTTTTAATTTAAAAAAATGATCTATTTTCACCACTTTATTAGCACTTTTATATTTATGCTAATAAGTTGCTTAATGCCCAAGTGGGCGTGTTTTTACTTTAGACCAAGTGGGCGTTGTACAGAGGAGTGTATGATACTGACCAATCAGCGTCATGCACTCCTCTCCATTCATTTAGTCAGCGCATAGGAATCCTTTTAGATCACTATGTGCTGTCTTATACTAACATATTAACGATACTGAAGTGTTTAGACAGTGAATAGACATTCCACGGGATGTCTATTCACAATTCCTGCACTTCGTTACTGTTTCCGTGGTACTTACAGCAGAGCAAGCGTAATCTCGCGAGATTACGCTGTAGATGACAGGTTACAACCGTTACTGTGTAAAAGTAGTAAAACATACAAAAACGATACAAATTTGATATTTGAAATTTGAATCCTAACAACCCGCTGAATAAAGTTATTGTCTTATTTATACCACACGGTAAACGGCATAGATTTAGTGGCAAAAATGTGTAAAATAAAGGTTTTTTTTATGTAAAAAAAATTTCTTTAAAATTAAAAGTTAAAAAAAAAAACCTTTCCCATTTTCCCCCTAGAGCATTGTAAAAAAATAAATAAATAAACATCATTGGTATCGCCGAATTTGTAAAAGTCGGAACTATTACAATATATCATTATTTAACCCACACGGTGTATGCCGTAAAAAAAAAATGTAAATGCCTTAATCGCTATTTTTTGGTCACCTCATCTCCCACAAAAATTGAATAAACAGTGATCAAAACCTCGCATGTACCCCAAAATGGTATAATTAAACCTATCATTAAAACTACAGCTTATTCCGCAAAAAATAAGCCATCATACCACTTAATCGACGGAAAACTAAAAAAATTATGTCTCTCAGAATTTGGCGACAAAAAATTAATTTAATTTTTTACACTTACTTTTTTCCTTGTAAAAGTAGTAACATTTTGAAAAAACTATATATATTTGGTATTGCCGTAATTATATTGACCAGCAGAATAAAGTTAACATGTTGTTTTAATTGCACAGTGAATTCTGTAAAAACGAAGAGCAAAAAACTATGGAGGAATCGCTGTTTTTTTTATTTTCTACCCCACAAATATTTTTTTTCCCGTTTTCCAGTACGTTATATGGCACAATAAATTGTGCTACGAAAAACTACAATTTGTTCCGCAAAAATCAAGCCCTCGTAGGACTACATCGACGGAAAAATTAAAAAGTTATGACTTTTGGAAAGTGGGGAGGAAAAAACTAAAATGAAAATCTGAAAGTTGTTTACGACGGGAAGCGGTTAAAGGTGCTTGACTTAGTCCAAGGGCTTGCCACTTTTATCGCATGTAGAACTACTAAAGGGCATGTTGTTGTTATTACCACGTGAACATTTATTTGAAAAATTAGAAAAGGTTGGGTCTCCAGCAAGTGCCAACAAACTTAAATCAAAGACTTATCAAAATGATCGACTCCATCACTGAGATGAGCCCAATGCAACTTGCTTGTCATGAACTAAAGCAGTGTCACAATTGTTTTTTTTGTTTTGTTTTTTTATTAAAGTTTTCATATAAACAACAAAAACAAATAAAAGTACAATACAGTATCATAATGTGAAATGTTATCAGAGCATACGGATGACAACGCTACAGATCATAAACAAATATTTTAACAATCTGGTGGGAAGCTTGGTAGAGGTGGAGAGGGAAATCAACAACAGAGCAAGCTCTGGGGATGGAGGAATATCAGTATGGCAAATGGTGTTACATTGAGTATAGATATCAGTCCACTATTGTGATATCTTACTGCAGGACCACCAGGTGTGTTAATAAGTACCTTTGTCTGTAAGGCAATGCCAACAAATGTCAGAATGGGAGTTTGAATAAATAGATGTAATGTCTGGAGTTTTGTACCCACAAGATAAAATGTAATAGCTATTTTCCTGGATCCGAACACACCTAGAAATCTTATGAGGGGCTATGAGGATTCGTGAGAGTTCAGTTGAGGTGAAAGATCTCCCAAAATCTTTTTCCCAGAGGAAAATAAAATAGAGTGTGTTGGAGAGTTTATGGAACGTTAATTTTTTGTATAACATATGGTCTTATTGACATTGACCAATTATGATAGAAGTCTTTCAGTCTTTCAAACCATGTAAGAGATCTATGACATGCTGGGGTCCTACAGAAAGACATCACAAAATTTTTCATGTGGGAGATCAGGGGAATGTGGGTGAGGGAGAAATTAAATTGAGAGGCATCATCAAATATACAGCCAGACCTAAAAGTTGAAGTAGAGGGCAGCATGACAAGCTAACATTCCTGGGAATTCTCTCTCGTAGGACCAATGGAGCAAGACCTATCACATCTCTAACCTAAAGCAGAGGAGATGGCAGGTTTTACATCTAAAGTAGAGGAAAATGTATGCCAAACTGCAGAGTAGCTTTAGTGAGGGGGTTAAGAAAACCAGTCTCTTTGATAGCTTCTATGTTAAATAACACACGAGTGTTCTAAGGGGGACAGAAGAGAAAACATATTGTATATCGATCCTCTGTTTATGAGAGGGGGTACGAGTCCAGTCTATAATTCTAGCTAGATGTATCACATGATAATACTGTTCAGGATCAGCCAGACCTATACCACCACACTGTTTTTGACACCATAATATATCTCAGGAAATACAGGCTTTTTTAACTTTCCAAATAAACTTGGAAAACAACCTGTTTATAGTATAGAAAAAAACTCTGAGGAGTGGTATAGGTAAAGTTTGCATAATATACGTGAGTTTGGGCAAAATAAATAACATCACTATTTCTTCCGTCCAAACCAAGACAAGTGAGGAAAATAAAGCCGACTAAGTCGGGAAGCAAGGCTAGGAAGGGAGCATAGTTAAGGGAGAAAATGAATAAATGACATCACTAAATTCTTCCGGCCAAACTAAGACAAGTATGGAAAATCAAGCTGACTAAATAAGTCCGGAAGGGAGGCTAGGAAGGGAGCATAGTTAAGGGAGAACAGATGTTTCAGGTCACAGCCGATCTTTATCCCCAAATAGGAAATGTGCGGAGAGGACCATTTATAAACAGAATTTCTTGCGAAGAAGGGCGTTTGCGTGAGGGAGATAAGGAAAAACCTAGGGCTTGGGACTTCTGGCATTTATTCTAAAGTTAGATATCACACTAAAGGAATCCAGTATATGTTGGATCTTAGGAAAAGCAGTTTCCGGATATATGATCATCATCAACAGATCATCGGCGTAAGCAGCCAACTTGTTTTCCCTATCTCCAAGATGCACCCCTATAATGTCTTTATCTTGTCTTAATGATTGCATAAGGGTCTACATAGCAGTCAAAAACAACAATGGAGATAAGGGACAACCTTGGCGAGTGCCATTACGTATCTCAAAGGGGTCAGAGAGTTTACCATTAACCGACACCGCTGCTGAAGGAGAGGCATACATGGAGAAGGTAGCATTAATAAAGGGAATAGGAAAGTGGAAGGCTAGCAAAACTTGTTTCATATAATTCCAACTAATTCTGTAAAAGGCTTTCTTAGCATCAGTGCTGAGAAGGACCAAAGGTAATTTAAATTTTTGGGAATCATGCAGGATATGTAGAATTCTAGTAGTATTATCTTCACTGTCCCTAAGTTTAACAAAGCCAACTTGGTCGGGAGAGATGATGTCTGGAAGGATATTGTTCAATCTATTAGGCAACATTTTAGCTATCAGTTTCAGATCGGTATTAAGTAGAGAGATGGGTCTGTAGTTGGAGCACAAGGAAAGATCTTTTCCTTCTTTAGCTATGATGAAGATGTGGGCATGTGTCATATTTGGTGAGAGAGGTTGTCCCAAGAGAGATAAGTTTGCTATAGACAATAAACGGGGTAGTAAAATATCCTTAAAAGTAGAGTAATAGATTACTGAAAGTCCATCAGGGCCTGGACATTTACCATTCGGAGAATGATGAATGGCTGTTTCTAGTTAATTTTTCGTAAATGGACAGATCAGGTCATCTCTTTGTTTATTGAAAATAGTAGGCAGAGAAAGTGTGCTTAAAGAGGCTCTGTCACCAGTTTATAAATGCCCTATCCCCTAACTAATCTGATAGGCGCTGTAATGTAGATAAAAACAGTGGTTTTATTTTGAAAAATAATCATTTTTAACCCCTTCCCCCGGCTTGCATTCTGGGCCCTAATGTCCAAGCCATTTTTTACATTTTTCCATTGTCACATTCGAAGAGCTATAACTTTTTTCTTTTTGCGTCGGCATAGATGTATAAGGTCTTGTTTTTTGCGCTACGACTTGCAGTTTTTATTGGTACCATTTGAGAGTAGATGCGACTTTTTGATCACTTTTTATCACATTTTTTTAAAGTCAGGATTAACAGAAAACAGCAATTTTTCCATTGTTTTTTATTTTATTTTTTACGGCGTTCACAGTGCGGGTTAAATAATGTAACAGCTTTATAGTCGGGGTCGTTACGAATGCGGCGATACCAAATATGTGTAACTTTTTTGCTTTATTGTAGTTTTTTCAATAGTAAAGCATTTTGTAAGTGGAAAAAGTGGGGTTTTCATTTTTTTTTTTCACTTTTTTTTAAATTAACTTTATTAAACGTTTAAAACGGACAGGCATCTGCTAGGTCATGCCTGCGGCATGATCTAGCAGACATTCGCTCCAGGCAGACCTGGGGGCCTTTATTAGACCCCCGGCTGCCATAGAAGACACAGACACTCAGCGATTTTATCGCCGGGTGTCGGTGGGATGAGAGGGAGCTCCCTCCCTCTCTCCAAAACCACTCAGATGCGGTGCACGCTATTGTGCACCGCATCTGAAGGGTTAAACGGGTGAGATCGATACTAATATCGATCTCACCCGGCAGAGCAGGGACGCCCCCAGCTCTCAGCTGCCTCTTGCAGCTGAGAGTAGGGAGATTTCACGGCTCCATGCTCTGTTTACTTTATTCTACAGCAGCGCCGTGGAATAGTGGCGCTGTAGAATAAAGCCCATTAATGACCACCGTGAAAAGGCTAATCGGCAGTCATTAAGGGGTTAAGGAAGTTATGAACGATTTTAGATTTATGCTAATTTGTTTATTAATGCCCAACTGGGCGTTTTTTAACTTTTGACCAAGTGGGCATTGTAAAGAGAAGCATATGATGCTGACCAATCAGCGTTATACTCTTCTCTCCATTCATATCCATCTGTATTCACAGCACAGCGTGATCTTGCGAGATCACACTGTGCTGTGTGAGTAAGTCCCACAGAAACTTTACCGTAGTGTCGGAAGTGTGAATAGACATTGCATCCTGGCTGGAGGCAATGTCTATTCACTCTCAAGACACTTCGGTAAAGTTACTGTGGGTGTATGCGACAGCACAGCGTGATCTCGCAAGATCACATTGTGCTGTGAATAGAGATGGACATAAATGGAGAGAAGTGTATGATGCTGATTGGTCAGCGTCATACACTTCTCTTTACAACGCCCACTTGGTCAAAAGTTAAAAACGCCTAGTTGGGCATTAAGAAACTAATTAGCATAAATCTAAAATTGCTCATAACTTGCTCAAAAATGATCGTTTTTCAAAATAAAAACCACTGTTGTTATCTATATTACAGTGCGGGTCAGATTATGTAGGAGATAGCGCACTTATAATCTGGTGACAGAGCCTCTTTAAATAAGGTCAGACAGGTTATTAGTACTAGGATTAATATTATCTTTATCCAAGTTGTGTACATTTTTGTAAAAGGCCCAAAATTGCTAAGCTATCGTATCAGAGGAGTAAACTAATTCTCCATTCGGTTGTTTTAACATATGCAAATAATTATGTGATTTTCTCTGCTTCAGTCTTTTAGCCACAAACTTCGAAGCCCTACTACCGTGTGCATAGAACTTATGCTGGAAGTACAAGTAATATTGTGCTAAAGATTCATTGAGACTGTTTTTTAGTTGGGTTCTCAGTTCGGCTAACTCATGAGTGTGTTAGAGAGCTAAAGATGATTTATGTATCTTTTCCAGTTTCTGGATCTGAGATAAAAGAGCATCAAGATGTTTATTTTTTTATTTTTTTTTAGGTGAGAACAAAAACTAATAAATGCTTTAAAATTATGAGCATCCCAGATGACATTAGGTGATATACCAGGAGTCTAATTTATCTGAAAATATTCTTATAGTTTGGTGTGTAAAGAATCTCTAATTTTCTCAGTACTCAAGATTGAGTCGTTTAAGCGCCATTTAATGGTTATGTTGTGCACTTTCTGACCTATATTGGGAGCATAAAAATTGGCCTAAGTGAAAGTCTGAGATCTTATTTTACCCTTTAAAAATAAATATCGTCCATCTGGGTCTTGTAGATGGGACGAATATATGAATGGAACATTCTTCTGGGAGCATATGCTCAACCCTCTGGAAGCGAAGCTACTGGAGCTACATAGGTGCCAGGTAGGGAAATTGGAAAATGATAAGTTAGGGTAGTGGTTTAGTTTGAAGTGCATTTCCTGTAACATCAAAACGTTGAATCTCTTTTAACCCCTTAAGGACACGGCCAATTTTGGCCTTGAGGACAGAACAATTTTTTTATATTTCCCTCTTTGCATCCCGATTCTCATAACTGTTTTATTTTTTTTTGTACAATGTAGTTGTATGAGGCTTTGTTTTTTGCGGGACGAGTTGTACTTTATGTAGGTACCATTTTTTGGTACAAATACATTATCGTTTAATTTCTATAAATTTTTATTTTGGCGAAAATGCAGAAAAAAAGCAGTTTCGATCATCATAAATAATGTTATACATTTGTTGTACAGGTTGTTACGGTCGTGGCGATACCAAATATGTCTGTATTATTTCATGTTTTGGGACTTATATTTTAAAAAGTTTATTTATTATAATAAAAATGTGTTTCTGTGTATTTTTTTTTATTTTTTATTTATTTATTTTTCATTATTTATTTTTACATTCATTTAACTTTTTTTTAATCCCATAAAGGGATTTATCATTTTTATTTTGTAACTGTAATGTACTGGCATAGATCTATATGCTAGTACATTAGCCTGTGTACTGATTGTACACAGGCAGTTGTTAGGGAATACCTCAGTATGCCCTAACAACAGGAAATATGTTCAGACAGCCCTGGGGTCCTTCAATGGACCCTGGGCTGTCTGGCCATACAAGTTATGGGCTTTGATCTCGTCACAGTTATTTTCTGTTACGCGATCAACGTGCAGTCCCATCTCCTTGAACGCCGCAATCAGCTTTCACCGCGGCATTCAAAGGGTTAACGGCGGAGAGAGGATGTTTCTCTTCTCTCTGCTGTCAGAGCGGGGCCGTGGCTGTGTATTACAGCCGTTGCCCAGCTCTCGATCGCGCGCACAGATGGCTGTCACACAGGACAAGAATGCTCGTCCTAATGCGCCAAGTGCTCGCCGCTCAGGACGAGCATTCTCGTCCTGTGTCGGCAATCAGTTAAAGAATGAAACGATTAGTCATCTTTTGGAAGGCAAATTTAAGCCTTTGACATTATAAGTAGCTACTTTTAAGGAGGCCATAATATGAAATTAACATTGCAAATGGATGTTATTATCGCAGGCTAACAAAAGGGCTGAGCGTAAGCGAATCTAATGAATCCCTCTCCACTTGTCACAATGAAATAGCATGTCACATGAAGCAGAGAAAAATAAACATAAAAAAACAAGAGAAACTGAAACAAGTAGCATTGAGAAGCATAGCAGAAGTAACCACAGTATAATGTAAGGGCTAGCACTCCGAGGAGGTACAGCACCTAATAAAGAGATCCATATTACATCATATAGAATAAGGGACCAAATCCCATTGGGGGGGAATAAGATTCCATATCATATTATTTCTAGCCTGAAAAGGCTTTACGCTTCAAATGGACAATGCAGAAAACAGCACAAAAATTAGTTATTGAGAGATGTACATGTCAAGCGGTAGGAATGCTATATCCCACATCTATTTAGCAAACGTAAAGAGAAAAAGCATTCCCAAGACTTTGTTATGTTGAGAGAGACACAGAACGAATATCCACAGTATGTGATACGAGGAGGCTCACAGTATGGGGTGCTGTGTACAGGCCGGTGTCTGACAGATGAGGAGGACCATACCATATCCTACTGACATCAGCAATTGTCAAGGTAAAGCAAAGGCCAAACACCTGAGTGAACCAGTCAGCAGCATCCAAGTGTTCAAAGTGGAAGACAAGTAAGTGACCAGGAGATGGGTAATAATAATTCCCACACTGTACACCACTGTACAGTCTGACTCCACAACTGTGTGGGTTACCCTAAGGGTGACAGTCAGTGAAGCGCAGAAGACAGAAGTGGATGACGATGTAAAGGACTTGTGAATGCACTAATGGGACCCAAACCTGGGGGGGGGGGGGGACTGAGATTGGTGAGGGCATGAGATTTGTGATAGCATTATTTTATTAGTTGAGGCCCTATTGTTTATATTGTTTGAGGTTTATAATCATAATGTATGCAAATAACAGTACTGCAAATTATAAAGTTTCAAAAGTGTTTTATTATGTGGAGTTATGAGGTAGAGGCCACTAGTTGTTGCTACTCATAAGTAAGAAGTACATGGCAGCAATGAGAATCCTAAAGTTAAGTTATGTGACTTTACTCCTGGGTATCTTTAGGTTTTAAAGAAATGCTGACCACGACCTATTATATCTGTAGTGGTAAAAGTTCCATTAATAAAATCTTAGAGTGTATATATATAGTCATATGTGGTGCAGTGTAGAAAGAATGACATATATCAAGTTAAGAATATAAAGGAAGTGTCCAGGAAAGCCAATTCCAAAGATGATTGGAACCTGGAGTGGCTGGATTGTTATGGCTAAACCCCTCTAACAGGTTTAAGGGCATCGGGGGATGGATCATGGGATTGCTCCAGAGTGTCTTGCAGGTTGTTTTAATACGTATCACATTATATTTGCTTCTACGCCTCATATATTGGAGCTTGCCAAAACTTTTGCAATGCTTCGCAGCAAAGGCTAAATCCCAGCATCCTAAATTGTTTGATCGGGCGTACCCCATGAATGAAGTGGGTATGTGAAGGAATTTTGTTGACATGCCCAGGGGATGAGGTGAAAAGGTTAAGAAAGTCCTCATGGGGGGGATATGACATCCTTTACGTACCTGGCTTGGATACAATATGTCCTCAAATAAACAAAAGGTGGGAAATGTGAAAGTGTGTTTATGTGATTTCATTTTGTAAGTACGGCTGTTACTCCATCTTTCATGGCGTATCCATTTTGTATTTTGAGGAATCATCTGTTTCTTTAAAAGAAGTAAATTCATTCTGGGATTGTCTGAACAACTATATGTTTTTGTTTCTTAGTTAATGTTATGTGTAACAGACATGGCTGCGGACCGTCGTTCCTACTCACCCCTCGATGGCCACGGCCAGTACTCTGAGTGCTGGCTTGAATCTTCCTCCTTGGAGATGCCAGCACTCACTTCCGCCTTGCTTCATTGGTTCTCCCGTAGGGTGCGCGCATCCGGCCTTAAAGGGCCAGTGTGCACACATGAAAAGTATCTCTAATTAGACCATGATCACCCTGGACTATAAAAGGAGCTCTGCCCTTTCACTCATTGCCTGAGTGTTGTTGTGTTTACCCGTGTTAGTCTTGCAAATGGTCCTTTAGTGTTATCCTGTTCCCAGCGTTCCCGTACCTGCTACCTGTATACTGTATCCCGTGAAACCTTGTTCCTGTGCCTTAGAAAGTTGGAGTAGTGTTGTGCCACTGGTCACGCCTGCTGTGTTACACCATGCCTGGCGTCTGCAGCCAAGGTCCCATCTGAGCCTAGCCGTTGCTACTACCTGAACTACTACAGGTACCCTTGTGCTTGGACTATATATACATTGACTTGGTATACTGTTTGGCCAGCTGCTATCCCGCTACGGCGGTACTGCCCAGTGGGTCCACATACCCACAGATTGTGACATTATGATTCCTTGTTATGGAGAATATAGCTATATATTTACCGGTTCTTTATTATGAGAAATGAGTCTGACACCTCATACCGTTTGGGTACACATTTTGGTTACCATTTTCGTTATGAGGAAAAGACTGGTGACATCGCAGCTGTGGGGTCGTTATGACCCATCAGTCGTGGTGACATTGCATATTATGGGAAATTCTAGTCTTACATGTAAGGAGCCTTTCTTGCTCGTGATTGTCTCAGCCCGAATAACTCCTCATTGCCAACATCCAGTTGCAAGTAATTGGCTGAGCTCAAGCCTACTCCCCTTATGAAAGATATTATTGTAATTGCATTTCTATCAATAAAGCAGAGAAGAATATTTGGTATACAAAGCGTGGTCTCTGGATAAGTGTAGTCACGGGTGTCTGTTGACACACCCATCTAAACCTTCAGTCTAATACCTTTTGGTCAGGATTGCGTCAACATCCTCTTTATGATTGAAGCTAACACAGCAATCAGTTGATCACCCCATGTCCGACTTCAGAAATCTCCAGTGATCAGCTGTTACTGGAGGGAAGCCCTGGCTGGTCACACATTTCCCCTGTAGAGGATGCTTCAGGGGAAATGTATTACATGCCGGGTCTCCTAGAGTGATTGCAGCTGCTCTCACCTATGACCAATAAAGGAGGGTCCCAAGCTGGGACGCAAATCTATAACATTCATACGTCCTAATAGGGCTTATGGAAAGGGGTTGTCTCATCAAGATTAGTTAATTGGATAGTTAGCCCATATGATGCCTTGGCATTTGATGCCTCCATGAAAACAAAAGGCCCCATGCCCACAACAAGATCACAAAGGATCACAAATACAGTTCTAATACATTTCAACGGGGCCATGCATACAACTGTATAACAATACAATGTTATTTTGATTTTTTGTCTACAATATGGCACCTCACATGGAACTATGCCTGACTTATCACTGCAGGTAGCTACAGTGTATTTATAGTTTACTTTTGTTTTAACATCTAGTGTCCATCTGGAATACAAGGGATGAAAGCCCTTTAATAAAACAAGCACTAGTAAACGTTATATATTGTCTGTCAGAAGTTAGTTATAGATTAAAGACTGGTTAGCATGCCATATTCATGAGAACATCAATATGTTTCTGTTCATCCCTAATGGAGGAAAATACAATGGATAAATTATCACTTCATTATGTCACTGTTTTTTATTGCCCTAATGAGGGACACTTTCCAACCTCCACTAAATGTTTTGTATGTGTGATAAAGTCTATATACAGTAAAAGATTCCTTTTAAATAAGTGTTCTAGTACTGTCTTTAGTACAATAGAGTAACAATGGAAATTTTTAACATGCACCTAGCTACAATACAGAACAGTATATTTTCGGTTTGCACATATTTCAGCTGTCCTGGTATGATGACATTTGATACATAAACTATAGGTCTGCTTCCTTACCTAGCATAAGGTGTATAAATCCTGAACACAACTCACATCCATGAATTTAATAATGGCAGTAAAATACAGACTAGCAATATTATAGCAGTAAAAACCAGTGCCGACATTAGGTTTACTCCTGCCATGTGCAGTACTTACTATTAATGACTCCTCGCTAACTATGTGTGCCGAAATAATACAATCAATCCGTGCCCAAATATCATTACTAAAGAGTTGCCAAAGTGACAGTGTCCCATCAAGCACAAAGTATGGTATGAGGTGTGCAAGTTCCAGATACCATTAGGACTGGTAGTGCCCCCTTCAGTAGCGACAGGGGATGCACCATGTGCTACCGCATATGTTTCAAAGCACTAAGGCCAGCCCAAGTAAAAATAGTAATAAGAAGAAAGATATTACAAACCACTATTCAAGAGTCCCGTTGCCTTGACATATGTTTTGCACAGAGAATATTTTTCTAAAATGCTTTGTATGAAACTTGCATCAGGAATAGCAATCTGTTTCCCCCTCACTTATTACTACCCTCATATAATTGGGCTGTATTTCACTTCAATTTGTTAACTTAATGGATATGACATGTTGCTCAGGACCATTTGAACTACTTTATGTTTGCACTAGCACTTTTTTTTTAATCGATTCAATGTGATCTGGTCACCTTTTGTCCCCTAACTGCCTAGAAAAGTCTCTTTGTGTGAATTTGCGTAAGCCCTGCATATTTTCTGTCTCAGCTATTAAAAAAACAGACTTTAGGAGGTGTGAAATAGTTTTAGTTTTTTCTTTGTAATCATTTGTGGAATCCAATTTGCAATATGCTAACATGTGGGGATTGTTTTACACTTTTTTACTTTAAAACAAAACATTGAATAATATGTATAATATGTTGAATATTGTTAAACAAAATCAGGGTTACTGGCGAGGGGATGTATTTATAGTAAATGTATTAAATGTGCAAATTTAGTGGTGCATGCTTTATCCGTTGACCCTCAAATGCATCAAATGTATGTATATACCATGGGTTCTCCATTTTTTTTGGTCAAGTACACTTAATACAATACAAGCCTAAATAATAAATTTTATCAGTTAGTGTGCATGAGCAGGATTGTTGTTATTTATGTAATCTTGTGTACATAAATCTGTTTTTGTGTATTCTATATTATGTTTGAAAATAAATAAAATTGCATAAGCTGGAAACGTATTAAAACCATCATAAAATGATATAATAGTAATGTGCAAAAAAAGAATAAATTCAGCATAGTTTACTGGAAGTCAACAATTGTTCTGCTAATATGAAAAACTGGAAATACTGGAACTCTCAAAGGATATTTTAAAAATTGTACACATCTCTAGTATAGGAAGCGCTACAAACTAAAGTTATTATATTAAACGTAGACTGCTGTTTATATTATTTTGATCCTCTTGATCTAATTAAAATGATTTGTTTTAATGTACTTATAGTAAGACACTTTAGTTGACAGTGTTGACACTTAAGTGTTAGTTTGTAGAAAAAAAATTGTCAGTGGAGGTTCTATGGAATTCAGTCAGGGATTCCTTTACAAAGCTGTCCTGTCTCTTTAAGAACTCTGAGACAGGATAATGTTGGGAGACAGGAAAATTATTCCCTGGCTCTTGGCCAGTGAATAGCACTTTCTGAGACTTGTAGAATGATGCTCAGAGTGGGGGCTTTTCATACAGTAGCGTTGGCTGACACTTGTGAAATATTTAGCCTTGCCCCACATTAAGAATCTTCTGAACTAAGAGAGCAACATAAGCTCAAAGATGCAAGTACTGTTATGGAGAGATCATAGCTAACTCTGTTATGTGGCACCTTGGTTGTCACTGTGATGGAAAAACTGTGACTATCCTTATGACTGCAAGGGCAGCACTATGGCTATTACTGTTATAAGGGCACTGGCAATGTGGCTGCTACTATACTGGAGGCGGTATGATAGGGAACTGTGGCTAACTCTGCTATTCATCACATCAGTGGCGTAACTACCACATTAGCAGCCGTAGCGGCTGCTACAGGGCCCGCGGCATGAGGGGGCCCTGCCAGGCACATTACATTATGTGCCAGGCCTGGTGCTAGCCACTGCACTACCACATTTGAACACGACGGCGATGCTGGGAACTGGATCAGGTGGTAGAAGAGCTCGGCCCGGAAGAGGATGGAGGGCGGAGCTAAAGGGAACGATGCAAGACAGTCCTACTTCGGGCGGAGCACAATCAGGACAGATACAACACAGCAGCTGCAGCCTAGCATTACCAGGGTGGGAAGGACCACTGTTGTTGGCCTTGCCCAGCCTAATAATACTAGACTGCTGCCGGCCCAGTGCCCGACTGCTGCTACAGATGGTCGGGTACTGAATCATACCCGGCTCTTCCCGGCACACCTAGTGGCAGACGGTACCGGGGTAAATACGTGATCAGCCAATAAATGAGCATTTCCCCGTTCATCGGCTGATCATTGCCATGTTTACAAAGGGCAATGATCATAAGATCGCTAGTAACCGTGTAAAAGGGCCTTAAGTTGTATAGTTTACATTGTATGTGATACTGTAGAATTAATTGCAATAGATGAAATCATTGTTAGTAAATGATGGATGATATGTAACCATCTCACTGCTTCAAAGAGGTTGCGTAGGAGCAGCAGAACATTGCTGCCTTCTTCCAGAAATAGCGCGACACCTGTCCACAGGTTGTGTCTGGCATTGCAGTTCAGCTCCACTGAAGTGAAGGGCTGGGCTGTAATACCCAAATTGTAGACAGGTGTGGCACTGTATTTGCAAGAAAGCACCCATCTTTTTGTAATCCTGCACAACCCATTTAACATGTATCTCCTTTTATGTATCACACAGCTGTCACCTAGTTTGAAAATAATTCTGCTAAAAAAAGAGAAAAATTCCTGGTCATCTACACTGGGACCACAAAGGTTAATGCAAAATGTACAATTTTTTTTTTTAATCAAAATGAGAAATGGTAGAATCGAGTTTTGCATTTTCAGAAAGTAAAATTTTGAAATAAATAAATCATTTCATAAAACTTCAGTAGAAGCAGAACTTAATTTATAACAATTTTTTTTTCCAAAGTAATCATAAATTATCAAATATATCAAAATACATTTGATAGACATGTCTGATGAAAGACATGTATGATGATAGACATGTATGCCCTATCTCTAGGTTATATCATAAATGTCTGATAGGTTTGTCCCATGTACTGAAAAACTGGAATGGGGAGGAATTTAAAAAAAAACAGCAATTCCCCCATTGTTTTTTTGGGGAGTTTTTTTGTCACATACTTAAACATGCGGTCAAAATGATAAATTAACTTTATTTACTACTTTTACAAAAAAAACCTGTTTGTTAAAAATATACATATATATACATATATATAGTTTTGTGTCGCCATATTCTGACAGGCATAGCTTTTTAGCTGTCAATGAACCAGTGCATAGGCTTAATTGTGGAATGAGCTGTAGTTTTTATTCGTGCCAATTTGAGGTACATACGGCTTTTTGATCACTTTTGTATTACATTTTGTGGGGGGAAAGGTGACCAAATAACAGCAGTTCTGGATTTTTTTTATTTATTTAGAGCATTTATCCTGCGGATTACAAAACATTATATACTCCATACTTCTCCCCCGTGCCATGTACAGTTATATACAATTGCGTCATTGTGCGGAAAGGGGATAGTCTGTGTGGAGTAATGGATACATCTTAGCCTTTTTATCTCAATAAGGTCCTAGCACTGTGCATATGTGCTATATGTCTATTGTTGGAAGAACCCTTTGTACTTCACTGTCCCTGGATATAAGAAGTTAGTGCCCTAGCAGAGGATAAACCCATTGTCATGATATGTTTGACTTTGGATGTTAATGGACTTAGCTCTGCTTAGCAATTTTCAACAATGATTTCACTTAAATGGCTTGTCCACACGCTGCAGAATTGCCGTGTTTTTTTCTGGACGGAATTTCGGACGGAAAAAACGCAGCAGAATACAGTAGAAGCATAGTGGATGCAACATGTGTCTCTGCAGCATGAGCCTATATCAAGCAGTAACTGTTTCCCTTTTCTCCTTCGTGGTCCATCAAGCAGAACACATGGTCAGTCTGAAGCACTGTCTGAAGTACAAAACCTACTCATCGCTCCATTGTCCAGATAAAATACAAAAGGGTTAAACATGCTGCTTCTACATCGCACTATTCCTCATTATAGCCTCATCCAAAGTGCTTTCAAGATGCTTTGAATTTAATACAAAAGAGTCTTCAAGCAGGTGCCTAGTAAGTAGAGAATTTATCTGTAGTACCATTATCACCATTATCTGTAGTACGACTCTAGGCATGACGTGTCCTCTCCTATCCCAGATACTAATTTTCTGCACATAATGGGGTAAATAAATACAGATCCTCATGAAGAAATCCAAAAACGTTTGGAGAATGCAAAGAAGTCACCTAGTTTAAATTAGCAGAGTATTGGATTTATATTAACCCAGTGTTGAATCCTATGTGTTCATCCACCTGTACTTCTTTTTAAGGCTCAATTCATTGCACTTCTCCCTCCTCCAGCTCTATAGGTTATGCAGATTACACTGGATAAATGTATTGACTAATCCATTATTCATAAAGGGTTTGGAAATTGGGCCATGCATTTACATTTCCAATCTGTGCAGAATTAGGCTTTGCTTGATATGAGAAAAAATAAATAATGTAGTATTCAGAAATATTTTTCCTAGCAAAATTAATGTTAAATGTTCCAAGTTGTATCTCATTAGGCATTCACCACATTAACCTGACATCAGCATTTCTTGTGTCAGAGATCTAGAATTGCCTTCATCTCAGGAAGACGCTGAAAAGTAGAAAAAAATGTGTGCAGTAAGGCGGTGGTGGGTCATATATCAATGTGACAGCAAGAAACAAAGCTCTTATAAGCCTAGCTCCTTAGAAACCAGGTGACAGTCTCATCTACTGGAGTACATGTGTTTGTGAAAGTAAATATGTTGCAGTGGTTCTCCATTAGAAAACTTGTATAAAGATTACCGTTACTTGTGAACTTCACTTTAAATAGTTGTAATACCTGGCATCCTATGGAGATTAATGAATCTTAGTATATAGCCCAATTCTTCAGGCCTGAGCATAATAGATTCTCAAAATTATCAACAAGTGAGATATTTTGGGGTGTCATGATTTCTGGGTTTTAACACCCTCTTGTTTAATACTTAGATAATAATTTATAATACTGGTGTCTTCTTATGTAGCAGACAGGCCTTTGGTTCCCTCACTGCAACTGCTACCTCTGCATCCTGAATAGCTACGGCAATTGTATTTATGTAGGTAAAATGTATCAGTTTGGAATCCAGATTGATAAGGCCACAGAGGATTTCCTGGACTACAGGGCTTGTCATCACTCACTTCAGTCCCTGTCCGCAATGGGGCTCACAATCTAGTTCCCATATTATGCTACAGACGCTGGGGACAACTTCATAGGAAGCCAATTAAAATTTATTTACATAGTTACAGTCAGGACTTGAAAATGCCTTCATAGAGGAGGTGAAACGTTGTGGTTCCATGTTGAATGAATAAATTCACTTCATTTGAGTGCTGCTTCACGTTCTCTTTTTTGGATATCTAACACATGAGGAGAGGTCACTCCTTTATTTTTGAAGCTTTGCACCAGCCTAGTCAAGCATTTGTTCACAGTGCTGCTCCAATCCTCTGCTTTTTTATATATATATATATATATATATATATATATATATATATATATATATATATACATATATTTTAGAGATGAGCCAACCGATTTGGCATAAATCAAATTCCTTCTGAATTTAACAAAGGTTTCAGATTCACTGAAATCCAAAACTTACCATTACGTAGCTCTCAGTCTGTTACCTCTCCTCCACTCCTGTCCTCAATAACACCTTCACATGATTGGCAAGTCACCACCCCGCACAAGATCCGCACGCTCATCTCCTGAAATACTCTGTGCTGCCTTAAACTCTGTGGACAGGTCAAGATCCTGTTTCTTTTAAATGCTGCTGGGGAACCCGTTCGATCCACTATATAAGGCTGCGCCTCCATCCTCTTCTGTCCCAGTCACTTATTTCCAAGCATTGTAGCGCAGCCTTATATAGTGGATCGAGCGGGTTCCCCAGCAGCATTTAAAAGAAACAGGATCCTGACCTGTCCACAGAGTTTAAGGCAGCACAGAGTATTTCAGGAGATGAGCACGGCCGGGCACGGCCGGCCACGGGCAGCCGGTTATTTTTTAAAGTATAGGAGCACGGCCCGTAAAATAAAAAAAATAGAACATGTTCTATCTTTTTAACGGCACGGGCACCTTCCCGTGAGAAAACGGGAAGGTACCCGTGGCTAACAGAAGTCTATGGGCCCGCTATTTCGGGTCGTAATTACGACCCGTAATAACGGGTGTTTTTACGGTCGTGTGCATGAGGCCCCGTAATGACGGGTGGCTACATGTGTGCACCCGTCATTACAGCAGCGTTGCTAGGCGACGTCAGTAAATAGTCACTGTCCAGGGTGCTGAAAGAGTTAACTGATCGGCAGTAACTGTTTCAGCACCCTGGACAGTGAATTCCGATCAGAATATAGAGTAACCGGTAAAAAAAAAAAGACGTTCATACTTACCGAGAACTTTCTGCTTCCTCCAGTCCGGTCTCCCGGCCGTTGCCTTGGTGACGCGTCCCTCTCGACATCCGGCCCGACATTCCTGGATGACGTTACAGCCCATGTGACCGCTGCAATCACAGGCTGCCGCGGCCTCTGCAGCCAATCACAGGCTGCAGCGGCCTCTGCAGCCAATCACAGGCTGCCGCGTCAGGAAAGAAGGTCGGACTGGAGGAAGAAGAGGGACTCGTCACCAAAACAATGACCGGGTACGTATGAAATGCTTTTTATTTTATTTTTAATCAGCAGCCTCTTTTCTCTATCAGTCATTGATAGAGACAAGTGGCTGCCGATTTGTATATGCTGCAGGGCAGTGAGATGCAGCTCAACGCCTAGGCCCACCGAAGGATCCTCTGTTGGGCCAGTCCGACGCTGCTTCCCTCTCACAATCTGAAGTAGCTGCCCGGCAGTTAAACAGCAGTGGTGGCGCTGAAGGCAGGGGGCCCCTTTGTGGATAGGGGCCCTGAACAATTGTACAGTTTGCCCCCCCCTAATGTCGGCCCTGAACAGGTCTACACTGTTTCTCCTAATTCCTGAAGCATAGTAATTTAGTTTGCCTGCAGTTGCCACTAGGGAAAGTTCACTGTATAGTGATTTGTAGAGCTTCCATTGAGTTCAATAGTAAATGTATGTATTCATTTTTACTGTGCTCCCCTCCATGGTGGCTGCAGGCAGCCAGAATTTTATCATTTACTGTGTGCAGGGAAGCGGGAAGATTTTGGGCTTTATATGTGAAAAACCAGAGCCCCTTCCCCACAAAGATAGTCTACAATATTGCGATGGCCAGTAACTGTAATAGAAAATGTAGTACATTTGTTGGAACTCTCAGTCAGAGGTAGCACCCCATTCTAAGTTATTCTATAAGTCCCTATGCTTTATATGGACACCCCTGCAGATTAGTACTTTTTTTGTCCAATTTTACTCTGTTGCGCTCTCTTTTGCATCATCTCCCTGGTCACCGCTGCCATGTGAGTTAAGGGTGTGTAGGTTGGTTTGGGTGGGCAAATTAGTTAGTTATACTATGTATAGCATTGTTGGGAGTTTCTCTTTTTTGTATAAATCTCAATGTGGAATTTTCAAATGTACGATTATGTTTTATATTTTCAATAAAAATAAATGTTAAAAATATATGTATATCAAAAGTTTGGATCGGTGGGTGTCTGCTGACATCATCATGGGCCAAAATATATTAGACTGAAATTTGTTATGGGTATGTCAACCGATACACACATTCCAGTGATTTATCCAGTTTCAAATCATGTTTTATTGATATATCGAAGAGGAGAAATAACACACAGACGCTGCTCGTATGCTCAAAATACTACTCTGATGTTTATTCATCAAACCATTACAATAATATCTTTCGAAGTAGGAGCAGCTTGATTCCAGCCAATCATTTACAATGTTTACAATATGAAGTTAATTTGGATTTGATTTAACTGGTTGCCGACACAGGAAGAGTATGCTCGTCCTGAGCGGCGAGCACTTTGCGCATTAGGACGAGCATACTCGTCCTGTGTGACAGCCGTCCCTGCGCGCGACTGTGCGCGCGATCGAGAGCGGGGCAACGGCTGTAATACACAGCCACGGCCACGCTCTGACAGCGGAGAGAAGAGAAACATCTTCTCTCCGCCGTTAACCCTTTGAACGCCGCGATGACAGCTGATCGCGGCGTTCAAGGAGAGGGGACTGCACATTGATCGCGTCACAGAAAATAACTGTGACTCGATCAAAGCCCATAACTCATATGGCCAGACAGCCCAGGGTCCAGTGAAGGACCCCAGGGCTGTCTGAACATATTTCCTGTTGTTAGGGCATACTGAGGTATGCCCTAACAACTGCCTGTGTACGATCAGTAACAGGCTAATGTACTGGCATATAGATATATGCCAGTACATTACAGTTACAAAATAAAAATCAAAATGATAAATCCCTTTATGGGATTAAAAAAAAAAGTTAAATGAATGTAAAAAAAAAATAATGGTAAATAAATAAATAAAAAGTAAATAAAATACACAGAAATACACATTTTTTATAATAAATCAACTTTTTAAAATATAAGTCCCAAAACATTAAATAATATAGACATATTTGGTATCGCCACGACCGTAACAACCTGTACTACAAATATATACGATTATTTATTATGATCGGTGTATGGTGTAAAAAAAAAATATTACAACTTCTGCACAACTGCTTTTTTTCTGCATTTTAATCTAATTAAAAATGTATAGAAATTAAACGATAATGTATTTGTACCAAAAAATGGTACGTACATAAAGTACAACTCGTCCCGCAAAAAACAAAGTCTCATACAACTACGTCGTACAAAAAATAAAAGCGTTATGAGCGTCGGGATGAAAAGAGGGAAATGTAAAAAAAATTGCTCTGTCCTCAAGGCTAAAATTGTCCGTGTCCTTAAGCGGTTAACCAATAGCATATAATGACAATATGTTTTATCCTGAACCAATCATACGCTTACAAGACGTCTTAAGTGCAAAACTATGAGTTCCCAGAATATACCACTCATAGATGCTAGGAGTCACACTACCTCCTCCCTTATAGTATCTCCAAGGCTAAGAGTCAGACTACCCCCCTCCCTAATAGTAAAACACGATCTTTCTCCATAGACTTCAAGGTTGAGCGGCTCCTTATCGCACAAAAATAAGTAAGTGTATTCTCGATACTAGAGAGAGACTAAATATAAACATTTATCTTGAGAACAAATAACATAGAATTGTTTCAAACAATGCTGACATAGATGTCTTAGCCTTAAAGCAACATAACTTTATAATCTCAAAATTGCTCATTCAGGCCACAAGATGGATTGTAATAGTCCAAAATGGACGCCAACCATACAAGATGGAGTCCATTCAAAATGTCATCTTTTAAACATATTCTAATCACTTTCACAGTGTCCGAGTGCCGAGATTCCCACCATTGCTGAAACAAAGGTGCAGAAGCGCTCAACTGAGTGTTTGCACTTTTGGCTGTGATCGGCACTCCCTGTCAGGCTGAAGACGGCTCAGATAGAGCACTGATCACAGCCGAAGGTGCAGTGAATGCTTCTGCTCCTTAGGTTCAGTCACGGTGGGGGTCTCAACACCCGGACCCCTACCGATCCAAACTTTTGATTTATCTCTATGACATATCAAAAGTTTGATGAAGGTGCATTCCCTCTTTAAGGAGGTAAACTGCAATACCATATATATAACCCATGGATATATACGGCACTGCTTCTGAAAGAATGCCGCCATGTTTTATTTAATTATCAGCAACCTCTTTAAAACAGGTTTGCAGGCTAACAAAATATTCTCCCGAGGGAGATGATAAGTGGACTTGTTCTAATTGGGTACTAATAATAGTACTAATAATATTTCATTTAGTAAAATGCTATGCATGAAACAGAGTATAATACAAATATTATTTTTTTATAGAAGCTCCGGGCATAAGGTTTTGGCAATGATGGTATTCACATCCCGATGTGAAGGATTTGAATAAGTTTCACATTCAAGGTCTATTCCTGACTTTATTGTCATGATACCTTTGGGGTCATTGCTACTCACTGCATGCAGCCTTAATCAGCTTTATTGATGTCGCCGGCTTTTTTTTTTTTTTTACTCTTACAGCTGATTTTACTGACCAGAGCATTCAATAAAGCAAATCACTACAGGGAACATTTTACTGCAGATTGAGCAAGAACACTGAGAAACAATGATACTGTACAAAATCCTACATTGTCTTTAAAGGGCTGCCAGTTATATACATTGGCTAAAACGCCCATCAATGCCAAGGGCTTAGTCAAAATAACTCAACAATCTTGAAGGGTATTCCAGCCATTAGCACTTATCTTCTACCCAGAGCATCACTGGCATGTAGGAACCCAGTCCCTCGTCTTCAAGATGTTCAGAGATGGGAGGACTTGTATGAGAGCTTAGATCTACCTCCCATAGAGATGTATGGAGTGGTAGCACTAATGCTCTGCTACCACTCCATACAACTCCCTGCCCCTCATGTACTGATGGGGAGGGATAGTGGTCTGGCAAATCTCATTGGTAGGTGACTAGGTGATAAATGTTAATGGCTCGAACACTTGTTTACACAGTTTTACATGTTTTGATTGATCTTGATTTTTTATTAGATACAAATAGCTAAAGATACAATGCAACTTCTTGACTTTGCCTTTATCATTTTATCACATTAGTGACAGCAAAACCATATTGAATAAAACAATTTTGGATGCATAATTGTGAATATTTTAGATGATTTTGATTACAATAAAGTAGAATCAGCATAGTCATAATTATATATGATCCCACCATAAGTGGCGATCATTACTAATAATCTTTAAATCGGTGATATAAAAATAATCTTTAATAATCAAAAGCTTTTCCATTTTTCTTCTGTTTTCCTGTATTATCTTTTATTTGTATACATGGCCAGATTTACCTATAGGCACGTAGGTCTGTGTCTAGAGTTGGCCGTGGTGGAAGAACTCCAAGGAAAAAAGATAGAGGTCCAGCACACGATATGATGTAAAAAAAATACAAAACTGTTTATTTAAGTCAAAATTAAAACAAGAAATTAAAAAATCCCGGGAGAGAACGCCTACGCGTTTTGAACATTTCAGTTCTTAATCTAAAAAAGTTCAAAATGCATAGGCATTCTCTCCCGGGATTTTTTAATTTCTTGTTTTAATTTTGACTTAAATAAACAGTTTTGTATTTTTTTTAAAATCACAAAATTGTCTTTATTTTGAAGATATGCATAAACATAACAATATTCACATAACCAATAAGTGAATTCAACACAGAAAAACAGAAGTACCAATTACACAGCATGTGCTGACAGTTGAGACAATACAGGTCATAGACAATACATTGACATATATGCTCCAGACTTTGTAGGCCAGATCACTCGTATTATCAGGAAAAGAAGAAATCAAGGCCAATCAACTACTCCCACCTGCCACACAAAAAATAAGTAAAGCCGGTCACCCACCTCACTCCAGGAATCCATTCGTTTGGAACAAGGAGCATAGCCCAAGCAAGTACATCTTATTCCCTGTAATATGAACTATGAACCCAGGAGAGCCAATTGTACTGAAATTTGGAAGACTGAAGGTGTTGAGACGCGATCAATCTCTCATATATACAAATCGACAAAATTAATGATTTCTTGCACATGAGGTTGGGCGTTAGACTACCAATGTCTCGTTAGCACCAGTTTTGTAGCCATGAAGATATGTGCAATGACAGCACGCGCGATGCCCGGGAAATCTCCTATGCCTATTAGCAATAATGCCAATTCTGGTGTAAGGGGAAAACTCAGTTTCGTAACTGATTGGGCGACATGATGGGCTGCCAGCCATAACGGTTTAATTGTTGGACAGGCCCACAGAATGTGCAAGAGAGTTCCTGGATCTCCATACCCCCTCCAGCAAAAAACAGAGGTCACTGGGAACATTAAATGAAGTCTAGAGGGAGTGAAGTACCATCTCATGTTAGTCTTAAAGATTGCTTCCTGGAATGAGGTACATCTAAACAACTTATAAATACATTGAAATATTCCCCTCCATTAGTCATCAGAAAAGGACAACTTTAGATCCCTTTCCCATTTAAGCATAGCAGCAGTTTTAGTAAATTCACACTTATCCCCTAGTACATTATAATAAAACGAGATCCCCTTACATTTCCTACGCGCGGAAACAAGAAGTCGAATAACCTCCCCCGCAACACAATTAGATATTGGGACAGAACACCGGAGGAAGTCCCTCACCTGTAAAAACCTATAGAATTCCCTATAGGGGATGCCGAATCTGGTCATGAGGTCTTGGAAATGGAGTGCGTCATGACTGTCATATAGATCTTGTATCGAGCTAATACCCATCTCTCTCCACTTAGATAGGTCAAGGTACGGGATCTGATCTTCTAGGAAGGAAAGACGAACATGTTTTAGCGGGACCCGCGAGTCTTGTGAGGATGTAGATGTGAGGTGAAGCCATAGATCGTTGGTAAGTTTTGTATTTTTTCACATCATATTGTGCTGGACCTCTAACTGTTTTCCTTGGATTTCTACCTACTCCCGACGTAGCTCTCTTGCCCATGCACCGAATAATCATGGAATGTGGCGTCTTTACTTCGAATGAGTGGTGAGTGGGCCAATTTTTCTTGTATATTTTTTACATGGTGGATAAACACCTGCTAAGAGGAGAACCGTGTACCTTCATATGTAAATTATATGTACTTATATGTTAACTAGATAGTGAGAAGGGGAAGGCTGCAGAAGGTGTTAGATATTTGTGATAGACGCATTGCAATGTTTTTCTTTATTTGGTAAGAAGAGAAAAACATTTTAAGCCATACGTGACTAAGGCTGGTTTCACATTGAGCGCCGAGGGGAAAAAATACAGCGAAATACGCATTCTCTGCCTCCCATTAATGTTAATCGTAGGTCAGAGACGTAAACGCCCGAAGATAGGACATGTCACTTCTTTTTCCTGAGAGACGGTTTTTCCGCTTGCGGGAAAAATACGCCTCCGCCTTCCATTGAAATCAACGGGATGCATTTTCAGCCGTTTTTTGACGCGTTTTCCGACGTGGTTTCCGCATAAAAAAACCTGTCAAAAAACTCTGTTTGAACTTACCCTAAAGGTGTTACCTCCTTGATCGGCAGAGTCGGCTAGAGACAATCTGTGCCTACCAGCTCCTGAGATTTAAATCTGGTACTGATTATATAGTCTTTGCTGACCTTAATCTTTGCTGCATGCACATGTAATAGAAGTTTTATAAATCCATATGTCTGCCTAGTGACAACTAGAATTTTATAATTTAAAGGGGACCTGTCAGCTCTCCTAACATATCTCTTTGTCTAAATTTTGGATTTATTTTAATATATAAAACAACATGACAGTTACACTTACCACTTCACTACCCTAGACCACCAGGGATATTTACATTAACCCCTTTACTGCCCTAGATTCTAAAACAACACTCTACTGGCTTTTTTTATGGAACTGCTCACTGCTTATGGAATTGCTAATAGGGGGGAACTCTGCTGCCTTTGATTATACCATTATTAGAGGCGTTATGATGGCACTATTAATAAGGAACACTCTGGTTATCGTTATATGGGTGAGTTATTTGTTTACTGTATATGATCATTATTTATTTGTAGGGTATTGCAATGTTATTTATGTGTACTGTATAGTGGCACTTGTTTTGTGGTAACTATGGCAGCATTATCTACGTACACTGTACAGTGGCATTATTTATTTTGTTTATAATGACTGTGTCTTTCAAGTGTGTGTGCATATGTTTTTTATGTGTGTATGTGCTGCATATGCATAACCATACACGCTAATCCTTTTGTTGACAAAATGCCTACACCCTTGCTAAATGACTCAAACAAACCCAGATCGCTATCCAACTTCTGGTCATATGTAGCTCCCACATTTACATGATTTTTAACAAAGTATTATAAAGCATCATACAAAACTTATAATTCTCTACATGCAATAAAACCTAAATGACACTACAATTGTCTTAGGTACAAATTATAGTATATAAATGATTTAATATAAATAGCTATGTGCCTTTGTGAGGAAAAAAATGGGTTAATGGAATGATTTTCTCTTTTTATTGAGTATTTATAAATAGATCAAAAGCTCTGTCCATTACAGGTAATCCATAAACCCTCAATCTATACATTGCATTAGTCATTGGAAATAAACATACAGATTGTAATGAAATGCAAAGGGTCAAAAGGTATTGGAAATAATTGCATACAGACAGTAGTAGCTATAGGAGCCTCAGTCTTATAGATATGCTATCTCCGATATATATGTAAATATACAGTATATCAAGTAGGAGGTGTATACACTAATTTCTATAATGGAGCATTAATCATCAATAAACAAACAAGTAAAGGGAACTCATATCTAGAATAATGGGGGTTACAAGTAGAGGCATAATAAGGGTTAATAAGACGGATAATAAGGTTCAATCAGGCAGATATCTGAATATGTGTAAATGCATTGTAAATAGCAGGTGTTCATCACATTTTGAGATGTAGAGAAGGACTCCCAATGCAAAAGTAAGAGCCTGTTCACATCAGCGTTAGGCTTCCGTTCATGGGTTCCGTTCGACTGTTCTATGAATATGATCCTTTTTATCACGCCATTAAATGGATTGTGAGACTGTTTGGCACCACTTCAAATGGATACAGTATTTACTTGGCTACTGTAATAAGGTGTGTTTTGAGAAAGAGGTGGGACAATGGATTGGTGGAGTAGGCGGGCACCACTGAGATGGGGGGGCAATTTATGGATGAAAAAAACAACAATCAGTGTTTACTTGTATATATAAACACTAAGGATTGGGGGGAAAGGACTCAATTAAAACAATTAATCCAACAACTATCATTCTGAACTTCAGAGAGCAAGGGCGATGGAGTGCATTCTGAAAACACCACATTGAGCGCCAAAAGAGATTGCTCTGCCATTACTTGCGACATGTGTGTAATGTTTCAGTGAGGATGCTCCACAACAAACAACTTGCACAACATTCTTTTCTATTTATTCACCAATTTTGTGCATTTGGAGAATGTCATCTAATTTTTATGGGCCACTTTTGATGTCTGCAATATAAAGATGAGATTTTTTTTTAAGGTGTCCTATGGTATATCAATGCTGGTATTCATAAATATCAAAATAAATCATAAGAAAATAGCTTAAATTTCAACAGAATATAGGATAAAGAAAATAGGTCAACTTATACTGCGAACAAAAATGTTGTAGTTGATAATCTTAAAGGTTATCCTGTGCAATGGAAATAAGAACTCCTCTCAGGCCCCCTGGTTACCTACCTCTCCCCCCTAATTACCTTAATCCGGTAACTTTTGTGGCATGACAGGAGCCTTCTAATACAGCTCTCATTACAGTGCTTGAACAGACCTGGTTCCTCCAAGTAATGCGCTCTCCCTCAGGCCTTACACTAGACATAGCACAGATACTGCAATTTATTATTTTTTATTTTAGTTGAGCTCTTTTTTTCTGAAATAAAATAAAAATGGGCACTTTGCAAATATTGTTTATCTATTGTCTGTAGGTTAGCAAGAAGAGGGAGAGAAGAGTAACCAGGGGTGTCGCTAGCACGGGGCCTTCGGTGCCCAAGCCCCGGTTCTTTGGCCCGGTATCCCGGATTTCCGGCAACTGCCACATTTGGGTCGTAGCAGTCGCAATTGTGACCGGGTCGCGGCCGCCCGTGCCACATCTATAAAAGTTACTATAGTAACTAGGGCCAATGTAATAAAATACATGGGTCCCTGATACTATAGTAGCGACACATACTTACCCATTTTCTTTCCCGAGCGCAGCGGAAGTCCTGACGCGCTATCACGTCATGACATCACGACGCTGTGCGCCGCGGATGAAGTCACGATGCTAGATGGTGTCGGGACATTCGTTGCACCCGGAGCCGAAGTGGAGGGTAAGTGTAACGTTACGGTCTGCTGGGGTCCTGTATCTAAGCCTACCTTCTGGTAGGCTTAGATACAGGGTCTAACAGACAGTATCACACATGGACCCTGTATCTAAGACTACCAAATGTTAGGCTTAGATACAGGGCTCCAGAAGATTGTAATCTTATACAGTATAAGATTACTGTCTGCTGGGTCCTGTATCTAAGCCTACCTTGTGGTAGGCTTAGATAAGGGGTCTAACAGACCGTGTCACACATGGACCATGTATCTAAGCCTACCACATGGTATTCTTAGATACATGGCTCATTTCTGATCCTGTCTGATGGGCCCTGTATCTAAGCTTACCACATAGTAGGCTTAGATACAGGGCCCCAGCAGACCGTAATCTTATACAGTATAAGATTACTGTCTGCTGGGTCCCTGTATCTAAGCCTACCTTGTGGTAGGATTAGATACATGGTCTAACAGACAGTATCACACATGGGCCCTGTATCTAAGCCTGTGTTTTTTTATAGGTTTGTTCATTGGACTACATTTGATTCGAGGACTACTTCGATGACAGCTTTTTTCATTTTCAATAAAATGGTTAATGAGGGTTGTGTGGGGGGTTTTATTTCAATAAAATATTTTATCTATGTCTTTGTATTTTCTTTTAAACTTAATTACTACCGCCATAGTAATGACCGCTGGCTGATTGACAGTGTCCATTACTAAAGTGTGGCTTAGTGTTAGCTGGTGCAGAGCAGAGGCTAACACTAACCCTCATTATTACCCTGGTACCCACCGCCACCATGGCTACCGGGAGGAGCTGGGTATGATCCAGTACCTGACCTCCTATAGCGATGGTCCAGCACTGGGGCGGCCGCATGCTGGTATTATTAGGCTGAGAAAGGCCAAAAACAGTGGAGAGGACCCCACGTCATTTTTTTTTTACTTTTATTTATTTTTTAAAATAAATAATTGGAAAAAAAACATGGCCCCCCGCCCATTTTTCATGACCAGCCAGATAAAACATAGCAGCAGCCTAGCATTACTAGGGTGAGATGACCCACTGTTTTTGGTCTTTCCAAGCCTAATAATACCAGCCTGTGACCGCCTCATTGCCCAACCATCCCTTCAGATGATCAGGTACTGGATCATACCCAGCTCTTCCCGACACCCCTGGTGGCAGTGGGTACCGGGTTAATAATGGGGGTTTGTGGTAGCCTCTGCATAAGCCCCACCTTAGTAATGGATGCTGTTAATCAGCCAGCAGCTATTAATGAGGCAGTAGTAATAAAGTTTAAAAAAACACATAAAGCACATGAAAAAAATATTTTATTCAAATAAAAAAAACACACAACCCTCTTTAACCATTTTATGGAGAATAAAAAAAGCTGTCATCGAAGTAGTCCTCGAATCCGACGTAGTCCAACAATAGAACCTGTAAAAAAACACAAACACACAAAAAAATTAGTAACACATAAAAAGCAAAACAATTATTATTACCTTTCCTGGATCCAGCGTTGGAGCCGTAATATCAGCGAGCTGGCCCCTATATCTAATCCTATCAGGTGTGATACTGTCTGCTGAGCCACTGTATCTAATCCTATCCATAGTTATAGGGTCAGAGTGCTACAGATATGCATATATATATATATATACACACGGTACACACACATACATATACACACATATGCATATACGCACACACATTTTTTTGGGGGGGTGGACATATGTTAGTACAAGGATACTTACTGCTGGGGCCCTGTATCTAAGTCTATCATGTGTGATACTGACTGCTGGGGTACTGTATGTAAGCCCATCATGTGTGATACTGTCTGCTGGGCCATGTATCTAAGCCTACCATGTATGATACTGTCTGCTGAGTCAAGGAGGGTATGTGGGACTACCTACAGGGGACTGCATGGCACTGTCTACAAGGGGATGTATGGCAGGGGGACTGTGTTTGGAACCATACAGGGGGTTGTGACACTATATACAGGGGGCATTGTGTGGGGAACTCCCTACAGGTGTCTTTGATGAGAGCCCCGAGACATAACTTTGCTTGGGGCCTCAAAAATTCCAAATTTGCCCCTGAGGGGTAGTACAAGGATGCTTACTGCTGAGGCCCTGTATCGAAGGCTATATTTGTGCGTAAATCTGGTCATGTGCATTGCGTTTTGCATCAGTGTGCTTTGTGTGTGCCATGGGTTTTTCACGCACTTGCACGCACTTTTTTTTTCAATGTAATTGATGCGTGAAACACGGACAGCACACGGATGTCATCCTTGTGCTGTACGTGGTTTTCACACACCCATTGACTTCAATGGGCGACTATGTGCATGAAAACGCACTAACATAGGACATGCAGTGAGTTTCACGCAACGGACACTCGCTGTGTAAAAACTCATACATGTGTGAAGAGCCCCATTACAATTAACGGGTCCGTGTGCTTTGCGTTATTTCAAAGCACAGCACATGGACGAGATTCACGCTCGTTTGAATGAGCACTAAGCCTATCATGTATGATACGTTCTGCTGAGACAATACATCCAATTCTATCCAGCGGTATAGCTATAGGAGCCTCAGTTTTATAGATATGCTATCTCCGATATATATGTAAAAGAAAATATATTTTTCGGAGGGGGGGGGTAAATATATGTCTCGGGGCTTGTGCCCCTGATCTTTTAAGACCCTAGCAACGCCCCTGAGAGTAACCCATTACTACAAGATCAGACTGCCGTGTGTTTGCAGTCCGTCACCATGGAAACACATCGGTCTGCATAGGAGCTCTATACACATATAATTATAATTATTGTTGCATATTCATTAATTAGAGTAGTACATGTGAATACGTGAAACCTTGTAATATATCATATTATATCGTCCAGCAGAGGTGTTCCTCTTCTCTTGGCTGCACTACTTTAATTACATTTCCTCAGCATCTGGAAAATACTAGAACTAGTATAAAAATAGGGAGATTCTTTCCCACAGGAATTCTATCCTTTCCATGTTGCACGTCTGAAACATGGTAGGAGGGTCACTGCCCTAACCTGGACTGGTGACTTGGTGCTCAATGCAAGTGTATTTATTTGTATTTTGCCCAAAATTAAATAATTCTATATTAATTAATTATGAATTAAAACTTAAGCTTTAGTTACTCTGCATTCTCCAGTGATAACATAATAATTAGTAGATGACTTTATCTGTTACATAAGGACAGTGGAATCTGTTATTGTTCACTGTAAATTTGACTTACTATTTTTTTTAAAAATACAAACACTTAAAAAAATATTTTTTTTAAAAATCATATTTTTGCGTGTAAAAGCCTTCAGTCTAATATATACTTTGGCCAGGATTGCCCCAACATTGTGTTGCCACATTTTTTATTTTTCAGTCGCCAGAGCTGTGAGAGGGCTTGTTTTTTGTGGGACAACTTGGTGTATTTATTGGTACCATTTTGGGGTACATACAATACTTAATAATACTTTTTATTCCGTTTTTTTCAGAGAATGAACAAAAAACATAAATTCAGGCATTGTTTTTAGGGCATTTGCAGTGTGGGTTAAATATGATGATAATTTTAAAGTTCAGGTCGCTACATATGCATCAATACCAATATGTTTACATAATTTTTACATAACACATTTTTATTGAGGTTTTTATGCCTTTTTTTCTTTTTTTTATATTTTAAAACAATTTATTGAACTTCTTTTACAAATGTTTTTAGACTATGAGATTAGTTGATCGCGCATAGAATACATGGCAATACTTATGTATTGCAGTGCATTTTACCTGTCAGCATAATAAGGTCACACCCTAATTGGTGTAGTAATATAGCAAACTATTGTTAGGGCCCTGACTGTCATAGCAACCTGTTGACAACCAGATGTTGCATAGCAGGGGGTCGATGGAGTGATACAAGGAGCCCGCTCCCTCTGTTTTACCGCGGCATCTAAACAGCAGGATCAAAATTATCTCTGATCCTGCCCGATAGAGCAAGGTGTTGACTGTATAATGCATCCATCGCCTGCAAGTGATGGCGTGAGATCAGCTTCTGTGCCTGCGCCATCAAAGTGCATACATGTGCAGTGGGATGCACAAACCCCTTAGCAGCGATGCCATACATATACAGCAGATGTTGCCAAGGGGATAAAGATCAGAAACCAGAGTGACAGTTATCTAATAATAAGAAACATCTTATATATACTTTTTCTATATTTGCCTATCATGAAATGAACATATGGGCTTTCAAAATGACTATAAAGGGGTTGTCTGGTCATGGGGCGGTTTTTCATACTGGTGACCTATCCTTTTGAATAGGTGATAAATATATGATCGGTGGGGGTCTGACACCTGGACCCCACACTGAACAGTTGTTCCGGCTGCCTCAGTGTAAAGGATCTGCCAGACACAACTTCTGTGTCGACGCCCATAGGTAATCAGTCTGCACCTGCTTCTATGTCTGTGAGACTGACTCCATCTTCCACCACCCAGGATGGCAGGCTTAGGAGTGGGAGAGCCTATCACAGCCTGGCCAAACGGAGCTAGCTCCCGCCCTCTGTCTATTTATACCTGCCTTTCCTGTTCCTCCTTTGCTTGTGATTCTTCTCTGCTGGTTTCCTGGCCCTGCTGCAGCTTCTTGAACTACTGATCCTCTGCTTGTGTTTGACCTTGGCTTTACTGACCACTCTTCTGCTCTGCGTTTTTGTACCTTGCTTATCTCCTGGTTTGACTCGGCTCGTTCACTTCGCTTGTTGCTCATGGTGTCCCCGTGGGCAACTTCCCCATTTCCCTGGCTTCTTTGTACCCTTGTCTGTTTGTCTGTCGTGCACCTATTGAGTGTAGGGATTGTCCCCCAGTTGTACCACGTCGCCTAGGGCGGGTCGTTGCAAGTAGGCAGGGACTGAGTGGTGGGTAGATTAGGGCTCACTTGTCTGTCTCCCTACCCCGACATTACATAATCACAAGCCCATATACCTAGTCTACCCTGGTCCCTGACACTACTATGGACCCCCTTGAGACCCTGGCTCAGCAAATGCAGGGCCTCTCCCTACAGGTCCAGGGACAAACAGCCTGATGCTACCCTGGTCGTGCCCCTCACCTCACCTCTTGAACCCCACCTCAAGTTGCCTGACCGGTTCTCAAGGGACCGGCAGACTTTTTTTCTCCTTTCGGGAGAGTTGTAGGCTCTTTTTTCGCTTAAAGCCCCTCTCCTCTGGTTCTGAGAGCCAGCGGGTGGGTATAATTATGTCCCGGCTCCAGGACGGGCCCCAAGAATGGGCCTTCTCCTTGGCTCCTGACGCCCCTGAACTTTCCTCCGTTGATCTTTTCTTTTCTGCTCTCGGGCTTATTTATGACGAGACTGCCTTTGCCGAGAGTCAGCTGGTGACCTTACGTCAGAGTAAGAGACCTGTTGAGGAGTATTGTTCTGACTTTAGGAAGTGGTGCGTAGCTTCTCGGTGGAATGACCCTGCCTTAAGGTGCTAGTTTAGATTGGGTCTGTCGAACACTTTGAAAGACCTGCTAGTTAGCTATCCCTCTTCTGACTCCCTAGATCTGGTTATGGCTTTAGCGGTACGACTTGACCGACGTCTCAGGGAACGACGACTTGAACGTGTTTGTGTTTTCTCCTTTGACTCCCCCATGATGCCTCCCAAGGTTTCCGTTGCTTCGTTCTTCCACGGAAAACTCGGAGGTACCTATGCAACTCGGGGCCTCCGTGTCCCCCAACAACGTAGAGAGTTCCGCAGGAAGAATGGTCTCTGCTTCTACTGTGGGGATGACAAGAATCAAGTGAACAACTGTCCTAGGCGTAAGAATAAGCAGCCGGAAGAACTTCCGCGCCTAAGTGACCATCGGGGAGGTCACTTGGGCGCACAGGTATTTCCCGTAAATATGAAACATAATAAAATCTTGCTTCCCTTTCAGGTCTCTTTTGGTGGTAGGTCTGCTACCGGCAGTGCCTTCGTGGATTCAGGGTCTTCTGCTAATATTATGTCTGTGGAATTTTCTATGTCTCTAGCTATGCCATTGATTGATTTGCCTAAACTAGAGATGAGCGAACCGGGACAACTGGACCCGGTTTCGATCCGAACATCCGGAAAATTTCGGTTCGCAGCGAATCCGAACTTCACCGGGTTCGGCCGAACCCGTTTTGACCGAACCCGGTCAAAAATATTATACAAATCGGCAGCCACTTGTCTCTATCAATCACTGATAGAGAAAAGAGGCTGCTGATTAAAAATAAAATAAAAAGCATTTCATACATACCCAGTCGTTGTCTTGGTGATGAGTCCCTCTTCTTCCTCCAGTCCGACCTTCTTTTCTGACGCGGCAGCCTGTGATTGGCTGCAGAGGCCTCTGCAGCCTGTGTTTGGCTGCAGAGGCCTCTGCAGCCTGTGATTGGCTGCAGCGGTCACATGGGCTGTATCGTCATCCAGGAAGGTCGGGACGAATGTCGAGAGGGACGCGTCACCAAGGCAACGGCCAGGAGACCAGACTGGAGGAAGCAGAAAGTTCTCGGTAAGTATGAACGTCTTTTTTTTTTTTTACAGGTTACTCTATATTGTGATCGGTAGTCACTGTCCAGGGTGCTGAAACAGTTACTGCCGATCAGTTAACACTTTCAGCACCCTGGACAGTGACTATTTACTGACGTCGCCTAGCAACGCTGCCGTAATGACGGGTGCACACATGTAGCCACCCGTCATTACGGTAATATATTTTATAATGGGAACACGGCTTGGAAAAACGAACGGCTACCCGTGGCCGGCCATGCCCGGCCGTGCTCATCTCCTTAAATACTCTGTGCTGCCTTAAACTCTGTGGACAGGTCAGGATCCTGTTTCTTTTAAATGCTGCTGGGGAACCCGCTCGGTCCACTATATAAGGCTGCGCTACAGTGCAGCATTTAAAAGAAACAGGATCCTGACCTGTCCATAGAGTTTAAGGCAGCACAGAGTATTTCAGGAGATGAGCGTGCAGATTCAGTGCTGCTGTGAACTCTGCTCTTTGCATTACGTAGCTCAGTTGTACCTCTCCTCCACTCCTGTCCTCAATAACACCTTCACATGATTGGCAAGTCACCACGTAATGGTAAGAGCAGAGTTCACAGCAGCACAGAGTATTTCAGGAGATGAGCGTGCGGATCTTGTGCGGGGTGGTGACTTGCCAATCATGTGAAGGTGTTATTGAGGACAGGAGTGGAGGAGAGGTACAACTGAGCTACGTAATGGTAAGAGCAGAGTTCACAGCAGCACAAAATCGGCACGCTCCTCTCCTGAAATACTCTGTGCTGCTGTGAACTCTGCTCTTACCATTACGTAGCTCAGACTGTTACCTCTCCTCCACTCCTGTCCTCAATAACACCTTCACATGATTGGCAAGTCACCACCCCGCACAAGATCCGCACGCTCATCTCCTGAAATACTCTGCGCTGCTGTGAACTGTGTGTGTGTGTGTGTGTGTGTGTGTAGATGTTTGTGTGTGTGTTTTTGTATATGTGTGTTTGTGTATATGGGTGTGTGTTTGTGTGTTTATGTGTGTGTGTTTGTGTATATATGGGTGTGTTTGTGTATATGTATTTGTGTATATGTTTGTGTGTATATGTGTGTGTTTGTGTATATATGGGTCTGTTTGTGTACATGTGTTTGTGTATATGTGTGTGTTTGTGTATATGTGTGTGTTTGTGTATATGTGTGTGTTTGGGTATGTGTGTTTTTGTTTGTATATGTGTTTGTGTATATGTGTTAGTTAGTGTATATGTGTGTGTGTATATGTGTGTGTGTTTGTCTCTTTGTGTGTGTGTGTGTGTGTGTGTGTGTGTGTGTTTGTGTATATCTTTTTAGCATTGTGTATAACTGTGTATATGTGTGTGTGTGTTTGTGTATATGTGTGTGTTTGTGTATATGTGTGTGTTTGTGTATATGTGTGTGTTTGTGTATATGTGTGTGTTTGTGTATATGTGTGTGTTTGTGTATATGTGTGAGTTTGTGTATATGTGTGTGTTTGTGTATATGTGTGTGTGTGTGTGTTTGTCTGTTTATGTGTGTGTGTGTGTGTGTGTGTGTGTGTGTGTGTGTGTGTGTGTGTGTATATATGTGTGTGTTTGTGTATATATGTGTGTGTTTGTGTATATATGTGTGTGTTTGTGTATGGTTGTTTGTTTGTGTGTGCGTGTATATATATGTGTGTGTAGGTGAGTAGAAGTATTGTTATTGTTCACATTGATAACTGTTTTTTTATGTTGTTGCAGATTTTGATGTACCGATTGGACTACATCTTCGATTCGTTGGACGACTGCGTAGATCTACATTTTTTCAAATTTTAATAAAATGGTTAATGAGGGTTTTGTTGGGGATTTCTTAGTTCAATAAAAAAGAATTGTCTTTGTGTTTTTTTTAACTTTATTAGTGCCTAGATAATGGCAGTTGGCTGATTGACAGCGTCCATTATTAAGGCGGTACTTAGTGTTAGCCAGTGCAGAGGCTAGCACTAACCACCCATTATTACCCCGGTACCCACCACCACCAGGGGTGCCGGGAAGAGCTTGGTACGATCCAGTACCCGACCATCTGTTGTGATGGTCGGGTACTGGGGCGGCCGTAGGCTGGTATTATGAGGCTGGGAAGGGCCAAAAACAGTGGACCTTCCCACCCTTGTAATGCTAGGCTGCTGCTGCTGTGTTGTATCCGGCTGGTTATAAAAATGGGGGGGACCCCACGTCGTTTTTTTTTTTGAATTTAACAAATTTAACAATAGACGTTGGGTCCCCCACATTTTTAATAACCAGCCATATACAAGGCCGCAGCAGTCTGGCATTACATGGGTGGGAAGGGCCACTGGTTTTGTCCATTCCCAGGCTAATAACACTGTGTTGTATGTGGCTGGTTATGATAAATGGGTGGAACCCCATGTCTTTTTAAAAAAATAATAAAAATAAATAAATAATTTTAAAAACAAATGACGTGGGGTCCCCCCCACTTTTATAACCAGCCAGATACAACACAGCAGCAGCAGCCTAGCATTACAAGGGTGGGAAGGTCCATTGTTTTTGGCCCTTCCCAGCCTCATAGTACCAACCTGCGGCCGCCCCAGAGCCCGACCATCACAACAGATGGTCGGGTACTGGCTCGTACCTGGCTCTTCCCGGCACCCCTGGTGGTGGTGGGTACCGGGGTAATAATGGTGGTTAGTGTTAGCCTCTGCACCGGCTAACACTAAACCTCGCCTTAGTAATGGATGTTGTCACTCAGACAGCGGCCATTACTAAAGTGGTAGTAATAAAATTTTAAAAGAAAAAGACAAAGATATAGATAAAATATTTTATTGAAATAAAGCACCCCCAACACAACCCTCATTAACCATTTTATTGTAGAAAAAAAAACCGTCATCGAAGTAGTCCTCGAAACTGACGTAGTCCAAACACCAAACCTGTAAAAAAAATAAAAAATGAAATAAAACATGTCGTAGGCTTAGATTCAGTTTAATGTGTCATACTGACTGTTATACCATGTATAGAAGCCTGCCACAAAGTTGACTTAGATACAGGGCGCCAGCAGACAGTATCATACATGGCCATACAGACATATATACAAACAAACAAACATACATGCAAACATACATACATATATACAAACATACATACATATACAAGCATGCACATATATACATGCAAACATACACACATATATACATACATGCAAACTATCATACATACATGCATACACACACACATGAAAACATACATACAAACATGCAAAGATACATACATACATATATACAAGCATGCACAAATATACATGCAAACATAAATACATGCAAACATAATTACATACATGCACATATATATAAACATACATGCAAACATACATGCAAAAATAAAAACATGCAAACATACATGACAACTTACATACATACATACATACATACATGCAAACATACATACATACATACAAATATATACATGCAAATATACATACAAACATGTATACATACATGCCAACATACATGACAACATACATACATGACAACATACATACATACATGCAAATATACATTCATGCAAACATACATAAATGCAAACATACATACATACATACATACATGCAAATATATACATGCAAATATACATACAAACATGCACATATATACATACATGCAAACATACATGCACATATATACATACATACATGACAACATACATACATGACAACATACATACATGCATACATACATACAAACATACATAAAATGCAAACATACATACATACATTCATGCAAACATACATGCAAATATATACATGCAAATATACATGCACATATATACATACATGCCAACATACATACATGCAAACATACACACATGCAAACATACATACATACATGCAAATATATACATGCAAATATACATACAAACATGCACATATATACATACATGCCAACATACATGCAAAAATACATGCACATATATACATACATACATGACAACATACATACATACATACATGACAACATACATACATGACAACATACATATATGCAAACATACATTCATGCAAACATACATTCATGCAAACATACATACATGCAAACATGCATGCATACATACATACATACAAACATACATTCATGCAAACATACATACATGCAAACATACATACATGCAAATATATACATGCAAATATACATACACACATGCACATATATACATACATGCCAACATACATGCAAACATACATGCACATATATACATACATACATGACAACATACATACATACATACATACATGCACACATACATACATACATACATGCAAACATACATACATACATACATACATACATACATACATACATACATAACATACATACATGCCCAAAAAAATAAATAATACGTTCATACTTACTTTCCTCCTGTCCGGCCTCCAGCGATGACGTTTCATCCATGTCGCCGCTGCAGCCTGTGATTGGCTGCAGAGGCGGTCACGTGGGATGAAGCGTCATCCTGACGTGCGTGACCGCCACTACAGCCTGTGATTGGCTTCAGCGGCGAAAGGGATGAAACGTCATCGCTGGAGGCCGGACAGGAGGAAAGTAAGTACGAACGTATAATTGTTATTTTTTTATTACATTTAAATTGTATTTTCCGCGCGCCGAGCATGTACTGTCAAGGTTGCTGAAAGAGTTAGTGCAGCCCATTAACTCTATCAGCACCCTGGACAGTAGCATGCTCGGCGCACGGAAGTGACAGGTTCGGTCCGAACTAGTTCGGTTGGAATCAAACTTTTTTGTGAAATTCGGCGAACTAGCCGAACCGAACTTTTGAAAAGTTCGCTCATCTCTAATTAGAACGGTCCCGTCACTTTTCTTCTTACTGCTCCCATTCACAATAACAGAGCGGTGGGCGCAGATGACGTAATCACGTGTGCCTGATATGATTACGTCATCTGCGCCACAACGAATGTAATGTAATGTAATGTAGTGTAGTGTAGTGTAGAGTGCGCTGAAGCCTATGATTGGCTGCAGAGGCGGTCACGTGGGATGAAGCGTCATCCCTGGAGGCCGGCCTTCTGACGTCATCCTGACGTGCGTGACCGCCACTACAGCCTGTGATTGGCTGCAGCGGCGACATGGATGAAACGTCATCGCTGGAGGCCGGACAGGAGGAATGTAAGTATGAACGTATCATATATTTTTTTTTATTACATTAACATTTTATTATCCGCGCGCCGAGCATGTACTGTCAAGGTTGCTGAAAGAGTTAGTGCAGCCCATTAACTCTATAAGCACCCTGGACAGTACCATGCTCGGCGCACGGAAATTACAGGTTCGGTCCGAACTAGTTCGGTCCGAATCAAACTTTTTCGTGAAATTCGGCGAACTAGCTTAACCGAACTTTTGATAAGTTCGCTCATCTCTATCCTAAACCTGTCCCGGTAGTGGGTATCGACTCCACTCCTCTTGCTAATGGTTATTTTACACAGCATACCCCTGTTTTTTAACTCATTGTTGGCTCCATGCATTTGGAGCAGTGCTCTGTACTGGTGATGCAGGGATTATCATCCGATTTGGTTTTAGGCCTTCCCTGGTTGCAGTTGCATAATCCCACGTTTGACTGGAATACTGGGGATCTTAACAAATGGGGTAATGAATGCATGACGTCATGTTTTTCTGTTAATTCTATTTCTCTCCCTGAGGAGGTGAACACTCTACCTGAGTTTGTTCAGGACTTCGCTGATGTTTTCTCTAATGAGGCCTCCGAAATGTTACCACCTTATAGAGAATACGATTGCGCAATTGATTTGGTACCAGGAGCTAAGCTCCCTAAGGGTAGGATATTTAATCTCTCTTGTCCCGAACGTGAAGCCATGAGAGAGTATATCCAGGAATGCTGGCCAAGGGTTACATTCGCCCCTCTACTTCTCTGGTAGGTGCTGGCTTCTTCTTCGTAGGGAAGAAGGATGGTGGTCTTAGGCCATGCATTGACTACCGAAACTTGAATAAGGTCACTGTAAGGAACCAGTATCCCCTTCCTTTGATTCCTGATCTCTTCAATCAGGTTCAGGGGGCCCAATGGTTCTCTAAGTTTGATCTACGAGGGGCTTATAAAATTATCCGCATCAAAGAGGGGGATGAGTGGAAGACTGCGTTTAACACGCACGAAGGCCATTTTGAATACCTCGTCATGCCCTTTGGGTTGTGTAATGCTCCCGCGGTCTTCCAGAATTTCATAAATGAGGTTTTAAGAGACTACCTGGGGGTATTTCTTGTAGTGTACCTTGATGACATACTTGTGTTTTCCAAAGACTGGTCCTCCCACATTGAGCATGTCAGGAAGGTGCCCCAGGCCCTTCGGGAAAACAAACTGTTTGCTAAGACCGAAAAATGTGTGTTTGGGGTGCAGGAGATACAGTTTTTAGGTCAAATCCTCACTCCTCATGAATTCCGCATGAACCCCGCCAAGGTCCAGGCTGTGGCGGAATGGTTCCAACCTGCCTCCCTGAAAGCGTTACAGTGCTTCCTGGTGTTCGGTAATTATTACAGGAGATTTATTGCTAACTTCTCGGTCATCGCCAAGCCTCTTACGGATCTCACTCGCAAAGGTGCTGATCTCCTCCGCTGGTCGCTTGGCTTTTGAGGTCCTTAAGAAGTGCTTTATCTCGGCCCTATTACTGGTTCAGCCCAACCAAATGGAGCCATTTATCGTGGAGGTTGACGCGTCCCAGGTGGGAGTGGGGGCTGTCTTGTCCCAGGGTACCAGGTCCCTCACCCAACTCCGCCCCTGTGCCTACTTCTCCAGGAAGTTTTCGCCCACTGAGAGTAACTATGATATTGGCAGCCGCGAACTCTTAGCCATTAAATCAGCATTTGAAGAGTGGCGCCACTTCCTGGAGGGGGCTAGGCACCAGGTAACGGTCCAAGAATCTGGTTTTCCTAGAATCTGCCTGGAGGCTAAACCCGAGACAAGCTCGATGGGCGTTATTTTTTACCAGATTCAACTTTTTGGTCAGCTATAGGGCTGGGTCTAAAAATATTAGGGCTGATGCACTGTCGCGTAGCTTCATGGCCAGCCCTCCTTCGGAGGAAGATCCTGCTTGTGTTTTGCCTCCAGGTATAATCATTTCCTCTATTGATTCTGATTTAGTCTCTGAAATTGCGGCTGATCAAGGTTCAGCTCCCGGGAACCTTCCTGAGAACAAGCTGTTTGTTCCCCTGCAATTCCGGCTATGGGTACTTAGGGACAATCATGACTCTGCACTATCTGGCCATCCAGGCATCCTGGGTACCAAGCACCTCATTGGCCTGGGTTGCTCAAAGACGTTAAGGCCTACGTCGCCGCTTGTGAAGTTTGTGCTAGGTCCAAGACTCCCAGGTCCCGACCAGCGGGCTTACTATGTTCTTTGCCCGTTCCCCAGAGACCTTGGACCCATATCTCCATGGATTTCATCACCGATTTGCCTCCATCTCAAGGCAAGTCGGTGGTGTGGGTTGCAGTAGACCGCTTCAGTAAGATGTGCCACTTTGTGCCCCTCAAGAAACTACCCAATGCTAAGACGTTAGCTACCTTGTTTGTCAAACACATCCTGCGTCTCCATGGGGTCCCTGTCAATATTGTTTCTGACAGAGGGGTACAATTTGTTTCATTGTTTTGGAGAGCCTTCTGTAAAAAGTTGGAGATATATCTGTCCTTCTCCTCTGCCTTCCATCCTGAAACTAATGGCCAAACTGAGAGGACTAATCAGTCTCTAGAACAATATTTAAGGTGTTTTATCTCTGACTGTCAATATGATTGGGTCTCATTCATTCCCCTCGCCGAATTTTCCCTTAATAACCGGGTCAGTAACTCATCAGGGGTCTCCCCCTTTTTCTGTAATTTTGGGTTTAATCCACGGTTTTCCTCCGTTTCACCTGATAGTTCCAACAATCCCGAGGTAGATGTCGTTCATCGGGAACTGTGCACAGTCTGGGCCCAGGTTCAGAAGAACCTAGAGGCGTCCCAGAGCATACAAAAGACTCAGGCAGATAGAAGACGTTCTGCTAACCCCTTGTTTGTGGTCGGGGATCTGGTGTGGCTATCGTCAAAAAATTTGCGCCTTAAAGTTCCGTCCAAGAAGTTTGCTCCCCGGTTTATAGGGCCATACAAGGTCATTGAAGTCCTTAACCCTGACTCCTTCCGACTGGAGTTGCCCCCGTCTATTCGAGTACACGACGTGTTTCATGCCTCCCTCCTTAAACGCTGCTCCCCATCCTTCGCTCCCTCGAGGAAACCTCCGGTCCCTGTTCTCACCCCTGAGGGGGTAGAATTCGAGGTGGCCAAGATTGTGGACGGCAGGATGGTCCAAGGCTCCCTCCAGTACCTGGTCCATTGGAGGGGATACGGGCCTGAGGAGAGGACTTTGGTACCCGCCCGGGATGTTCACGCTGGGGTATTGCTCAGGAGGTTCCACCTTCGTTTCCCCAATAAACCAGGTCCACCTAGAAAGGGTCCAGTGGCCCCTCATAAAAGGGGGGGTACTGTAAAGGATCTGCCAGACACAACTTCTGTGTCGACGCTCATAGGTAATCAGTCTGCACCTGCTTCTATGTCTGTGAGACTGACTCCATCTTCCACCACCCAGGATGGCAGGCTTAGGAGTGGGAGAGCCTATCACAGCCTGGCCAGATGGAGCTAGCTCCCACCCTCTGTCTATTTATACCTGCCTTTCCTGTTCCTCCTTTGCTTGTGATTCTTCTCTGGTGGTTTCCGGGGCCCTACTGCAGCTTCTTGAACTACTGATCCTCTGCTTGTGTTTGACCTTGGCTTTACTGACCACTCTTCTGCTCTGCGTTTTTGTACCTCGCTAATCTACTGGTTTGACTCGGCTCGTTCACTTTGCTTGTTTCTCACCGGGTCCCCGTGGGCAACTTCCCCATTTCCCTGGCTTCTTTGTACCCTTGTCTGTTTGTCTGTTGTGCACCTATTGAGTGTAGGGACCGTCGCCCAGTTGTACCCCGTCGCCTAGGGCGGGTCGTTGCAAGTAGGCAGGGACTGAGTGGCGGGTAGATTAGGGCTCACTTGTCTATCTCCCTACCCCGACATTACACTCAGTCACCAGGAGTTATGCAGTGTTCGGTGCTGGAAGCAGAAGGCTCCGTACACTGTATAGCAGCTGTGCTAGGTTACTGCAACTCTTCTTGTATTCAGTTGCATAGGAGCAGTGCTGCAGCAGGGTCGCTATACAGTGGTCGGAGCCTTCTGCTTCTGGCACCGAACACTGCATAACTTGCTGTGCCGGAGGCAGACGAAACAGCTAATCGGTACAGGTTCCCCCACCGATCATATACTGATGACCTATCCTGTGGATAGGTCATCAGTATGAAAAACCGCCCCATGACCAGACATCCCCTTTAATATAGGTAAATATATAGATTTGTAGGTGGGAATATTTTCATTTTATAAGCATTATTTATTGTAACTACTGTATATATTAAAATGTCATAATTGTATCCTTAGGACCAATGATTTAACTCAGCTGTGGGACACACATTTTTTTTGCAATTTAATGAAAAGCATCTTCATTGCTTCAATATCGGAAAGTGCTATAGCCATTCATTTTGAGTGGACTTTTTGGACCTTAAGTGTCCCTGCTAACATCAGCACTTTTGATAATGATATAAGGTGTCTATATCATTATTAGAAATGCTGACCAGCTCACATATTATTGATGAAAAACTAGGTCTGCCCTGCTGGGCATAATAAGTGTGCTGATCGTCTGTGATAATAGGCTCTTTTAAGAACAGAGAGGGAGATATGTGATATTATTCTATTGATATTACATTATAATTATACGAGAACTATGAATGGTGCTTTGTCTGGTACTATATTTTATAAGCTTTATTAATAGTTATGTCCAACCTCAAGTGGTTGTCTAAGATTATATGGAAAATGTTATACCCCCTAAGGATGTTGCCTATAAAAAAAATTATAAACTTTGAAATACTTACCTTAAAATGTTATCTCTACTCCCACACCGTTGGTCACTGCAGGTTCTGCTGCTCCTTATTGTCACATCCTACTGCACCATTGCTGGCTAGTGATGTGATGTAACAAGAGTCACATTTTGCTGCGGCATGCATGATCCAGTAAAATGGCATAATAACGTGGTGTCACAACAAATGCATCTTAATGGTATAGGAATGGCGCATAATTTTAACCCCTTCCCGCCGCAGTCCTTTTTCGTATTACTATTTTCCTCTCTAATTTCCAAAAGCTTTATTTTTCCGTCGATAAAGCTATATGAGGGCTTGATTTTTGTGGGATGAGTTGTAGTTTTTCATGGCACCATTTATTGTGCCATCTAAGGTACTAGAGAAAAAAATTCTTTGTGGGGTGGAATGGGAAAAAAATTGTGATTCCTCCATTCTTTTTTTGTGATTCATCAATTAAGTGGTATGAGGGCTTATTTTTTTCTGAGAGGAGCTGTCGTTTTCGTTGGTACAATTTTGGGGTACAGGCGAGTTTTTGATCACTTTTTATTTAATTTTTGTGGGAGATGAGGTTACCAAAAATAAGCGGTTCTGGCATTTTAAACTTTTTAAGCATTTTTTTTTATGGCTTTTGCTATGCGATTTCATATATTTTTTTTATATTGTAATAGTTCAGACTTTTACAGACATGGCAATACCAATTTTGTTTATTATTTATTTTTTTACAATGCTTTAGGGGGAAAATGGGAAAAGGTTTTTATTTTGAACTTTCAATATTTTTTTTGTACATAATAAAAACTGTATTTGACTCTTTTTTTACATTTTTCACTAGTCCCACTAGGGGTCTTGAACCAGCAATCCAACTATTGCCATATATTGTGTTTCACACAGAGTTTTTTGCCGCATTTTTTGCCGCAGAAACCACGTTGGAATCTGTGGCAAAAAAAGGCCGAAATCGCCTCCTATTGATTTCAATGGGAGATGAAAAATACCCTTGCGGGAAAAAGAAGCGACATGCCCTTTCTTCGGGCATTTCCGTCTCTGACCTCCCATTGACATCAATGGGAGGCAGAGAAAGCCTGAAGGAATTTTGAGACAGATTTTTCTGCCTGCAAAAAACTGTGTGAACATTACCTAAGTCCCATTGTCATTCAAGGTTGCTTATCCTCAGCTTTTCCATGCAAAATAAGTAGCATGCTACTTATTGCTGAGGTGGATTTCTTTTCATGGTGCAGACAAAAATACTAGTAGAACATTTTTCGTAGCATGTGAACTGGGTTGCAGAAACCTCATATGCATGGGATGCAGAATTACTCTGTTAGGCCAAATGCACACGATACTTATTACGTGCAAATTTGTATTTTCGTGCGGCAAATCCGCAGTGTAATACAGTACCAGCAATGTAAATGAGGTCAAGAAATCTCATTTACATGTCGCAGATTTTTTCTGCACAAAAATTGACCTGTGGTGCATATTTTTAAATATGCCACATGTCAATTTATCTTGTGAAATTTTTCTGACTAGTTTAAAAAAAAATAAAAAAAAATCTGCAGCATAAAACCTGCACCTATTTCCGCATCAAAATGTAAAAACCACACCAAAAAACGTATTAAAAAAACGCACTATTAGGTGCAGATTTTACCTGCGGAATTACCTGCGGTTTTGATGCGGATTTTGTCCACCAAATTCCTCAATGTGTGCATGTAGCCTTACAGAATTTACGAGGGATTTACAGCATTGTACATTGTAAACAATGAAATACAACACAATTCTGCAACATAATAGGTATGCAGCTGATTTAAAAATCAGCAGCACGTCCTAAATTCCAAGCAGATTTTTCTTCTGTGCACGTGCATGGGGTTTTTGAAAACCCCATTTCCATGAATTAGGGTTATTCAGACTAACGTGTTAATCGTCCGTGTGAAGGACGTTTTTTTAATGGCCGTCACACAGCTGCATGTATTTCTATTGGGCTATTTACACGGTCATAGCTTTAACGGACCGTGTGAAGGGCCTGTAAAAAAATAGGACATGTTCTATTTTTATCTATTTTCACGGATCCTATGAGGATCTGTGAAAACGGGTCACGCACGGGTGCAAATCGGCCGTGAAAAACGGACGTTATTCACGGCCTATTTTACACACATTCGTCTGAATATAGCCTTATATTGTAATTTCTAGTGAATTTTCAGTGTGAAATCCACACCAAAAATAGGAGACAAGTGGCCTTATTCAGATGTCCATGTTTGGTTTGTGATATACGGATTGTGTATCGGCCATATGTCCCGGAATGACCGCAGTTCAGGGGGCTGGGTTTTTAGCATCACAGTTATCTATAATCATAGGAGTCCCTACCTTCCCGTTGGAATACTTTCCCTGGTCTCGTACTGAAAACATGATTACAGTATTGGGCAGTATTCCCGCGGAGAGACAGAGACTCCTGGCATCATTGATAACTGTGATGCTAGGAGTCCGGCTCCCTGAATTGTGGTCGGCCTGGGAAATACGGCCGATACACGCTCCGTATATCACGGACCAAACACGGCCGTCTGAATAACGCCTTAAAGCTAGTTACACAGTGCAGTCAAATTTTGCGATTGCAAAAATCGCGGCAATAAAATCGCTAGGGAAACTAAAAAAAAACAAAAGCATTCTAACATACTTTATATATTCTACAAGTGGGGTCAGAAGGAATTGGAAGCAGGATTGAGAGGGGGGGGGGACACTCACCAGCCTGCAGGTCCAGCCGGCTGTGTAGAGAAGGACGTGTCTGGTGGACAGGATCTCTCCACACGGGGGTTCTGCTTCTCATGCTGCATCTTCCTCTTCTATAAGTCCTCTCAGGGCCCCAGCATTAGTTACTTCAGAGTAAGGAACGGGCCCTATTACATACCAGGGTCCGTTCCTTTCTCCAAGTCACTAACGCTGGGGCCCTTATTCAAATGTTTAAGCAGCTGAGAAGCGGGTGGTCCCCTAATTTTTGTTCACTGTGGCCGGGCCCCTGATGGCAGTACCCGTAGTACTGCCCTGATGGCGGCCCTGTCTATGATGTACATATGCCCTAATAGGGCATATGGACAGGGGTTGTCTTCATGGGACAACCACTTTTAGATTTGAGGAAAATGTATAGCTTCTGATCCCTGTTTATTATCATTAATGATATAAGGTGAATTCATGTCTAAAGTGAATTCTGCATTTTCTAAAACATGTAGGATTTCTGTAAGCTCTTTCAAATGGTAAGTGTTTTTCTTAACATCTGTCAATATTTATCCGCCTAGTTGGAAAGATCTGCAGTAATAACCTAATCTCAGAAACTACAGGTCTTTCAAAAGGTCATATAATTAAATACTTATTTGACAAGGATGATAGCTCCTTTACAAAGTATTGTATATATATATATATATATATATATATATATATATATATATATATATATATATATATATATATATGTATATATATATATATATATATATGTATATATCAGTGAGATACTTTCCCCATAAATCTGGCACTTCAACCAGCACTAGTATAGTACAAGGGTGCAAAGAATAATTCACTGACTTATTACGTCTAAAGTACTGTGTCACAAGGCCATAAACTTGTCCGACATGAAAAGGACTGGTCTTAGCGTGGATAGGACTCTATGTGGTATCTTCTGTTGCTATCCTCACTTAGATGGCATACCATTAATTGTTGAAATAATACTGTGATAGTTTACCATAGAGTGTCTTATTACTATTACTATACTGCGTTTCAGTGGTCTAGGATGCTGGACTATGGCAATATATGGTAGAAGTCTGCCCCAAATTATTGCCAAACTCATTTTTTATACCCTTTAAGTGGATTTTCCAGGCAGTAAAAATTGATGGCCTATCCTCAGAATAGGCCATCAATAGCTGATTGCTCAGGGTCCGACTGCCGGGACCCCCGGCGATCGCTGCTTCCCCTCCATTCTGGTTACTGCTCGTACTGTGAATCGGTGACACAGCAGTAGCGAGCAGTGACCGGAACGAAGGGGAAGCTGCGCTGTTACAAGCGCTGCGGGTGCTGAGGCCCCTTCAAAGCAGCTGATCGGTGGGTGTCCCGGCAGTCGGACCCCGAGCGATCAGCTATTTATAGCCTATCCTAAGGCTAGGCCATCAATTTTTACTGGCTGAAAATTCCCTTTAAATATAACACTACATTAATAACTGTTAGTTGGTAGTTAATGTATTAACAGTTGAAACTCATAATCATTATGTTTTATTCCATTTTGGGAGTGTATGGCCTAGAAGAAAAACTAAAACCCCTATTATTTTACATCCCAACCATATATTTTTTGTCTTTTTTTTCTTTCATCAAAACGAGTCGCCATTTACTGCCAAACTTGGCAGAATCAAACTAAAGACCACCTTCAGATAAATCCTATCCTAACACAATGCACCCTTCGGTCTTAAGCACACGATCGTAAGGGTTTTTTTTGTCCGCAAATACGGATCCGACGGCTGCGGATACGCATTTATAGCCATTCGCAATAGCGGAAATGCGAATAGACTTCTATGGGTAAGTCCATGCCACAATTGCGGACAAGAATAGGACATATTCTATATTTTGCTGATCATTTCTACGGAACATACACTCATTTGTAATTACGGATGAAAACCAGGGTCGTGTGCATGGGGCCTAACACTGACACAAAAACATTCCTGTTGTCATGCAACTACAGTGCTTTATCTTTTCACTTCACGTTCCAATAAAGTGGATCTGCTATCAGAGTGCAGAGTCTCATTTTGTCAGGAAGCATTATCCCCACATTACAAATTTTTACCTTGGTTGGTCTCTAATTGGATATAACAGGTCTAAATAGATAGGTATTAACGGCTCCTGAACAAGCTGTAATTAGTTGGTCATAAAAAGAGCACAACGGAGATGCTAATTATGTTCCAGAAGATGAATAGAGCTGAGCCATGGGAGCAGAAAATTATCATTGTGGAAACTTGTTACAATTGAAGACTTGCTGGTGGCAGTGAATAGAGACGCTGCTGATAAAGGAACACTCTTAACATTTCCCAGCACATAAGCTATTGTGAGAGCAAGATAAATAGATACAAGAGGCTGGAGCATAATACTACTCAAGTTAAGCAAATCCAACTTTCTTGGCAATGTAACATTATACTGTGATTTAACTCTGCAGGCAATTGCTTTGTATATATATTCTGTTGATATTTACTTGGGTTTACTGTGTAAACTGAACTATAAGGCTATGTTCACACGGGGTATTTTGCCGAGTTTTTTGACGCGGAAACCGCGTCGCAAAACTCGTCAGAAACGGCCCGAGAACGCCTCCCATTGATTTCAATGGGAGGCGTCGGCGTCTTTTTCCCGCGGGAAAAAGAAGCGACATGCCCTATCTTCGGGCGCTTCCGCCTCCGACCTCCCATTGACTTCAATGGGAGGCAGGAGAAAGCGTACATCTCGCTGTTTTATGCCCGCGGCGCTCAATGGCCGCGGGCGAAAAACGGCGCGATAATTGCCGCGAAAATCGGCGTGCAGGGAGAGGAATATCTGCCTCAAAGTTCCAAACGGAATTTTGAGGCAGATATTCCTCCCCCAAAATACTCCGTGTGAACATAGCCTAATGGTTGCATATTAGAAGTATTTCTGCTTTGTTGGTATTTGTATGTAATTTATCAACACATAATCATAAATATCTATTTGGAAAAAGAACAAACTAATAAAATACTATCTACTAATTAAAAGATACGTCGCTCTATGTCTGACTATTGTTTATATATACAGTGCAAAATGAAAAACCATTAATATATATATCTTAAATGACAGAAAAGACCATTGGAAAGATTTATTATTTTATACATTTATAGTTTTCCACTGTAAGTAGAGCTGCCACAGTATTTACACCAAGCATTCCTTAAAAGGGTTATCCAAGACTTTTTACAATCGGCAGCAAGGCAACGGATGGCATAACATAAAAACAAGCAATTTCCCAACCCCTGAAGTGCCCTCCCAGCTCCAGTGTTGAGGTCCCGTTCTCCAGGCCTCAAGTCCAAGAAGCTCCTGCAACAGCCATGTGCCATTCATCACCTCAGCAGGCTGCCATGAACAGCATGAGATCGCTGAGGCTCCGATAACCCCTTTTAGTGTGTTGACGCAATTCCAGCCCAAAAATATATTAAACTGAAGGTTTAGTTAGGTGTGTCAACCGACACCTGTATCAGTGCACCTGTTCAGAACAGGTTATCAATATATCGGAGAGAAGTATGACACACAAACACTGCTTGTATGCTCAAAATACTCCTCTGAGGTTTTTTTGCCAAAACAATTACAATAATATCATTCATTCATTCATTCATTTCAGCCAATCATTTACAATATTACAATAACTCTGATTCAGCCAATAGCATACAATGAGAATATTTCAAATGTAATATTATAAGTCTCATGAAACTGACATCAGCCGAATGTTACACCACCTTTCTGCACATTCCCAGGCCAGAATATAATACTATTTTTCTTCCCAGGCTAGAACAAACATCTTGTCTCACTCCCCGTTCTTCGCTATGAACAGCCTATTGCAGACCATTGCAATTCCCAAGGTCAAATACACATTTGTCCGTATCAAACTCTAGATAAAAGCTCAGACACATAGTTGAGGAATAAAATCAGCATTAATATACTTGTCTTATGCTTGTCTTAAAGCAACATGACAGTTATTCACTAAAATGGATTCTTTTAAAATACAAAATGGAAACTTAATCCAAGATGGAGTCACAAAGTGATAAAAAAAAATAAAAGTAAAAGTCCAAGTGGGCGTGTATTATGTGCGTACATCGGGCGTTTTTAATACTTTCACTAGCTGGGCGCTCTGAAGAGAAGTAACATTCTCTTCTCTTCAGAACGCCCAGCTTTTGACAGTGCAGATCTGTGACGTCACTCACAGGTCCTGCATCGTGACGGCCACATCGGCACCAGAGGCTACAGTTGATTCTGCAGCAGCATCAGCGTTTGCAGGTAAGTCGATCTTACCTGCAAACGCTGATGCTGCTGCAGAATCAACTGTAGCCTCCTGTGCCGATGTGGCCGTCACGATGCAGGACCTGTCAGAAGCTGGGCGTTCTGAAGAGAAGAGGATGTTACTTCTCTTCAGAGCGCCCAGCTAGTGAAAGTATTAAAAACGCCCCGATGTACGCACATAATACACGCCCACTTGGACTTTTACTTTTAAACACACCCACTTGGACTTTTGCAAGCCTCATTTGCATAACTACAAAAATGGTCATAACTTGGCCAAAAATGCTCGTTTTTTAAAAATAAAAACGTTACTGTAATCTACATTGCAGCGCCTATCTGCTGCAATAGCAGATAGGGGTTGCAAAATCTGGTGACAGAGCCTCTTTAATTAAGTTATCTTTCAAATTGTTTGGGCATCAATAACCATTAGTAAATGGCACCTTGTACTCATCAATCTGAAAATATGTTCTTGTAAAGATACTCCTGTGTTTATTTTTATTATATTTGTACCCTAGAAGTTAGTTAATGAATTTACAAGTTACACCTTTGTATTCACTTACAAAATGAATCCTATTTTGCTTTAGGAGAATATGTCTCAACTCTGATTTTTTATGTTTATTACAGGCTACATTTCTAGGATACTCACTGTCAAGAAAAGTATTATGCACCTACTCCAATCGCTGCACTATAGTTCCATTGTGAGACATTCTCAATTAAGAGTCACCATTATTCTAAGGCATGATTTTTGGAAATTGAATAAGTCATAGGACATTTATTTTAATACAATGCCTTATGACAATTTGAATTACTGTCCATTCCAGTACCCAGCTTTGGTATAAAAAAAACAATCCTGAAACATAAAATAATTTCCCTGTAAGACACAATAAAGCTATAACTACATTTTTGTTTCTATTTAGATGTGTAGGCGCTGGTCAATGACCGCTTATTACATTGTTGAAAAAACAAATCTGTGTTTGCTTGGAGTTTTGCACACTCACCTATAATTCAAGTCATGGATTGGATACAGATGTACTTTGTGTAACGCCTGTGGAGTATGTAGACTCACTAAACCGCTCCGCCATAGCAAAGTAGCAGCTGGCCAAACAGTCAATGATAATCATTAAGACAAAAAGTACCTGGATAGAAGATTTGGCAGACACTTGGCATGACACGACACTTGGCATGACACGACACTTGGCATAGCAGACATTTGGTGTAGCAGCCACTTGGTGTAGCAGATACTTGGCGTAGCAGATACTTGACACAGATGACACTTGGCACAGATGATGAACTCGACTCCGGTACTAGACTTTGCACTGGAACAAACACAGTTACTGGATACGGGATATGTGATACTGGATACGGGAACACAGGATACAGAATACAACTAAGGAACCATTTGCCATAATGAACATGGGCAGACACAACAACGCTCAGGATAGGAGGAAGTAGGCACAGTCCTTTGTAAAGTCCAGGGTGAGTAGGGATTGGGCAGGGATAATTTTAGTGGTGTGCGCGCACTGGCCCTTTAAGACTGGGGGCGAGCGCAGGATAGGATTTTATTGATGTTTTTACTAGATGTTGGGCAACTAAGAGAAAAGGAGATTTCAAGATAAATTTTATGAGTGTGCACTATATGTCCCAAATAACCTGCTACCATTCACATTTGTTTGTAAATCAACTGAAAACTACTAACTACTAGCTGCGATATCGACTTGTATATCTTTGTTCAATCTTAGTGTACGCTTATTATAAAGGCGAGAGAATCAATATGTCTGCTGTGCCGTAGGCATCAAAAAGTATATTTTGCTATAGTACTTAAACTAGAGTTTTCAACATAAGTTCTAGCTTTAGTTCTAATCCATAAACGTCCCCAAAGTTTACTGTAAGCACTGCTGTGTTAAACATAATTTAACAGACAGTTATACCAGCATGATTAAGTCATTATGGTATAGTCAGTAGTAAAACCTAAAAAAAGACAGATTTACCAAAAATGAATTATCGGTAGTAGTAATATAGAAGAAAGCTGGATTTACTTGAAAGAAGACAAATAAATCTGTAACATATTAGTTAAAAAGCATTTCCATAGATAAGGAACAAATTCTCTTGTCTCATGGTGAAATGAAATAAGATTTTATTAAAGAGAACCTTTCACCTCCCCATAAATGTGCAGCTGAGTGCAGCATGTAATGGGCAGGGCTGCACAAACCCTGGGGCACTTTACATTTTTTTTCAACCCTCCTCTTTTATTTTGTTATATTTGGCACCCGATATTTAAATAACCCCCTGAACTGTCAATGGCGTGTGTACTGGCAAGGGGGCATGTTACTATGGCTATGACACTGTCCAATCAGATACGGACAGTGTTAACGGCTAAAGCGAGGATAGAGGAGAGAGAGTGTGCACGCGCGCACGCCATGCTCTCACTCTTCAGCTTTCAAGATCAGTCTTCTGCCGAATTGGCAAGGGAGCTGTCACTGCTACGCACAGTTTAAGATCTGTGGAGAGGAGAGCACACATGCGCGCTCTCATCTCTTCAGCTCTTGCGAGAAATCAGTCTTGTACTTTGTCTACCGAACTGGCAAGGGGGCATGTCTCTGCTACGGACAGTGCAAGCGCTCCCCAGCTCTTACACTGTCAGTAGCATTGACACGCCCCCTTGCCAGTTAGGCAGACAAAGTACAAGACTGATCTCTTGCAAGAGCTGAAGAGATGAGAGCACACATGCGCGCTCTCCTCTCCACAGCTCTTACACTGTCCGTAGCAGTGACACGCCCACTTGCCAGTTCGGCAGAAGACTGATCTTGAAAGCTGAAGAGTGAGAGGGGGCGCGTGCGCGCACACTCTCTCCTGTATCCTCGCTCTTGCTGTAACGCTGTCCATATCTGATTGGACAGTTTCACAGCCATAGTAACACGCCCCCAAGGCAGTACACGCCCTGTTGAAAGTTCAGGGGTTTATTTAAATATCGGGCGCCAAATATAACGGCACCAATATCTAAATAACGGAGGAAGATAGAAAAAAAAATGTAAAGTGCCCCAGGGTTTGTGCAGCCCTGCCCATTACATGCTGAACTCAGCTGCACATGTATGGGGAGGTGAAAGGTTCCCTTTAAGAATGAAAAGTTACAATAATAAGTTAAGATAGAGAGAAAAGTAAGAAATAATAAAGACATGGCCACCAAGATCCTCTGAAAAGTTAGACAGAATGCCTAAAGATTGACTTGACATATGAGCCTTTTAAATGTTTTTTCTGGCTAACTGCTATCAAGGAACCACCTTACAAGTTATTGGCCACACTAGAAATGCATACTAAAAACACATAATTCTATTAACAAGCTTATGTTTTTCTGAATATCATGTCTTTTCTTCAGTTAAACTTGGCAGTCTTATATTAGAACGGCCTTGAAGGTCTGGTAAGGAGGCCAGCCGCCTGATAATCAGAGAATACTGTTTAAGAACAAACCTTAGATTGCAAGATTATATCAAATACATTCCAGAGGCAAAGTGTACATATCCAGAGTATACATATATGTAGGATAAGCATATAATAATGGCAATTAATTATTATCAAAAGCCATAATGATTATTATTCTTTATCAACTTCCCCTTTTGTTTATTGCATAAACATCTTTACTAACCCATTTTTTATGCTGCTTTTATGAGTTTTTGGAAGTACACGGAGGACAAATGCAGAAAAATGCAAAATGCATCACAAATGTTAAAAAAACAAGAACAATTATCGCAATGATGTGGGTTTGAGGAATGAGCCAAGCTTTTGTTGAACAAATACACGAGAACAGGTTCCACTCTAGTTAGCCAAACTTCAATGTTGACTCTTGGAGCTCTACCTTCTGTAAATGCCCTACTACAATATCATATCTATCAGAAACAATAACAGCACTAATTCTCCTCCAACGCGCACAGTGCTTTGGGCGCCCAGTGAAAATAAATAATATGCTATCCTATTTTGCAAAGCTACCCGTCTTGTCTGTGCTAGTTATAAAGAGATCTCTGTAAGGGCATCGGCTGTTTAGTTAATATCCTGATCCATTAGTTTAGAGTACAGATTTAACTTTCCAAAAATATGAATACCTCATTCTGTCCATCTTAGATTTAAGTAATAAGTAATCTACATACTAGAGAAGATGTCCTGTTTAAGTCTGAAACTCGTTTTTTTTTAATAAGAAAGTGAACTCCCCAGAAAGGGTCTGATTTTATCTGGCTTGCACAGCTGGAACCACATTTCTTAAAGTGCAATTACCTATTGAACCTATATGTAACCAGTTATAGGAGTTGCAACCACTAAGGAAATACAGATATCCTGGCAAAATCGAAGATTGGTTACTAATTACACATAAAAATACGGCAAGCAATATCCATATCATAACAGTCGTTGAAATGGTACAGCAAACCCAGCAATGTTTATAGCAAAAAAAAAAAACACATACTGAGCCATTCTGGAACATTTAGATATCATGGACATAAAGAACACATAAAAACTTTCACATACTGTAATATATGATTAAAACTCAGGCCTGCTCTTTGTCACCAAAGGCCAGTAGGCCTTAACTTGTCAAGTGTCTCTCGCGTGGAACAGCTCCTTAGTGGTAAAATGGAAAGTACCAAAGTAATAAAATCAAGTCTCAGGCTGGAACCTCCTCAAACCTTTCCCGATCACACAATTTAAACAATGAATTAACAATGACAGGAATAACAGCTTCATGGATATGGAGGACGATTTAGACCCTGCCATACCTGAGCAATAGGAAAAAGTAGATGATAAATATAGGTATAAAACGTTACCCCATACAGTGGCTACTCCCTCTCCCAGTCCTCCAGCCTGGTCCATGTGGCTGGCGTTCAGACTGTTCTTGGATCACCATAAATGTCACAGATCCTGGTGCATTTTCTGATCTGAATTTTCTTTTCTAAAATTTTCCTTTCACAACAAAAAATATTTTTGGAGTCTCGTTAGCAAACAAAAATTTAAACTAATGTTTTGTTTTGGGATAGCATCTAGAAAGCTACTGATATGTTAGCAATTGTGCAAATACCAGTCCAATCCTTTGGATAAAAACTGCTATGCCTATACCAATATGGAGGCATACTAGTGTAAACGCACGGAGGGAAAAAAAAGTAAACTATAAGTAGCCTTTTAGTACTGCGCCACATATGACGATATATACTCTGGGATGGTGTTTGTCATAGCTGGGTAGGGGAAGTCTCCTTGAGCCCGCTCCATACAACACAGGTGTCGGCTGTATGCTACAGCCGTCACTTCACTGTAATGAGCAGGATCGCGCTCAAGCGCGCGTTTAACCTTTATAATGCTGCGGTCAATAGCGACCTCGGCCTCCTGCAGGGCTTGATACAAGCCTGTCAGAAAGAGGATAAACAGCAATACATTCGTATTGCAGTATATAGTGCTAGCGATTTATTTATCGATGGTTCATGTCCACTAGGGGGACAAATAAAAAAGTTAACTTTTTTCTAAAAAGCAAATATTAAAAGTTAAAAAGCCTTTTAACATTTCCCCCCTGAAGCATTGTAAAAAAGAATAATAATAAACATAATTGGTATCACCGTGTTCGTAAAAGTCTAAGCTATCACAATATATCATTATTTAACACACGAAGAACGTCGTCATTTTTTTTTTTTAAATGCCAGAATCGCTATTTTTCGGCCACCTCATCTCCTACAAAAAAATAGAATAAAAAGTGATCAAAACCTTGCTTGTACCCCAAAATGAAACCAAAGTAGAGCTTGTACTGCAAAAAATATGCCCTCACACAGCAAATAAAAAAGTTATGGCTCTCAGAATTTGGCAATGCAAAATAAATTTATTGTTTACAGTTAGCTTTTGCTTGTAAAAGTAGTCAAATATAAAAAAAATTAAATAAATTTGGTATCGCCATAATCGTATTAATCCGCAAAAGAAAGTTAACATGTTATTTTAATTGCACGGTGAACGCCATAATGATGAAGCTATGGAGAAATCGCTGGTTTTATTTTTTTTCATTTTTCATCCCACAGTGAATTTTTTCCCCGTTTCCTAGCACATTATATGGTGACATAAATGGTACCATGAGAAACAGCAACTCGTCTCGCAAAAATCAATCCCTTATAGGGCTATATCGATGGAAAAATAAAAAAGTTATGGCTAATGGATGGTGGAAATGACTGCGGAGGAAAGGGGTTAAAAGAAAAGGTACCACTAGAGATATAACAGGTCATGTGCAGTATTTTTAAAAAAAAACAAAAGATACCCAGGTGTAATGTCATATGACATGACTTCTGGGCTTGCTTACTTACGAGTGACAACAACTAGTGACCTTCACCTCATAACTCCACATAATAAAACACTTTTGATAACTTTCTATTTCGCAGCACTCGGGGATATTTACATATTGTAAGGGCTTATTCAGACGAACGTAAAATACACGCGTGCAACGCGCGTGATTTTCACGTGCGTTGCCCGTAGCTATATTAGTCAATGGGGCCGTGCAGACATGGCAGCGTTTATGGGTGCGTGAAAACCACGCATGTCGCACGGAAGCACTTCCGTGCGAACTGCGTGTTTGCGCAACAGCTGTCAAAAGGATGAATGTAAACAGAAAAGCACCACGTGCTTTTCTGTTTCCGAACATCCAAACGGAGTGTCTTTGCGATTAGCGAAGCCGGACAAGCGAACCGAACTTCACCGGGTTCGGCCGAACTCGATTTGGCCGAACCCGGCAAAAAAATTATCGGTACGCGACGTCAGGAGATAGTCACTGTCCATGGTGCAGAAAGAGTTAAACTGTTTCAGCACCATGGACAGTGACTACCGATCCCAATAAACATAAACCTGTAAAAAAAAAAAGAAGTTCTGACTTACCGATAACTCCCGGCGTCTTCCTCCAGTCTGACCTCCCAGGATGACAATTCAGGCCAAGTGACAGCTCCAGCCAATCACAGGCCAAGCACAGCCTGCAGCGGTCACATGGACTGGCGCGTCATCCAGGGAGGTGGGGCCCGATGTCGAGAGGCGCGTCACCAAGGACGCGTCACCAAGGCAACGGCCGGGAAGTTCTCGGTAAGTACGAACTTTTTCTTTTTTTCACGGCATTCACTGTCGAGGGTGCTGAAAGAGTTAGCTCTTTCAGCACCTTGGACAGTGACGGGCGTCGACTAGACTCATCTCTATGATGGCGGCTGCGCGAAAATCACGCAGCCGCGCATCAGACACGGATGACACACGCAGCTGTCAAATGGTGTTTGCGCGCGCAAAACGCAGCGTTGTTTGCGCGCGCAAAAACGCAACGCTCGTGTGAATCCGGCCTAAAGGGTTTGCCAGACACAGGTTCTGTGTCGACGCCCAGGGTTAATCAGCCCTCAACAGCTCCAAGGTCTGCTAGAGTGACGCGATCTGTTACCACTCAGGCTTGCAGGCTGAGGAGAGGGAGAACCTATCACAGCCTGGTTCTAGCTCCCGCCCTTGGTCTATTTATACCCTCACTTGCAGCATGCTCCTTGCTTGTGATTGTCTGGTTTCCTGGCTCTGCGATTCCTGCTATTCACCCGTTGACCGCTGTTACTTACTTGACCCTGACTTGCTTGACTATTCTCCTGCTCTGATTTTGCTACTACGTACTCCCCTGGGTTGATTCGGCTCGTTCACCACTGCCTGTTGCTCACAGTGTTTCCGTGGGCATTTGCCCCTACCCCCCCCATTGCTTCTGTGTGCCCTTGTCTTGTGTTGTCTGTCTTGCACTTACTGAGCGTAGGGACCGTCGCCTAGTTGTACGCCGTCACTTAGGACGGGCCGTGCAAGTAGGCAGGGACTGAGTTGCGGGTAGATTAGGGCTCACCTGTCCGTCTCCCCACCCCGATTCATTACATTTACCAGACACAGGTTCTGTGTCGACGCCTGGAGTTAATAAGCCATCATCAGCTCCAAGGTCTGCTAGAGTGACGTGATCTGTTACCACTCAGGCTTGCAGGCTGAGAAGAGGGAGAACCTATCACAGCCTGGCCTGACGGTTCTAGCTCCCGCCCTTGGTCTCCTTCATTCCCCTCGCCGAATTTTCCCTTAATAACCGGGTCAGTAACTCGTCGGGGGTCTCCCCCTTCTTCTGTAATTTTGGGTTTAATCCACGGTTCTCCTGCGTTTCACCTGGTGGTTCCAGCAATCCCGAGGTAGATGTCGTTCATCGGGAACTGTGCACAGTCTGGGCCCAGGTTCAGAAGAACCTTGAGGCGTCCCAGAACATCCAAAAGACTCAGGCAGATAAAAGTTGTTCAACTAACCCCTTATTTGTGATCGGGGATCTGGTGTCGCTGTCTTCTAAAAATTTGTGCCTTAAAGTTCCGTCCAAGAAATTTGCTCCCCGGTATATAGGGCCGTACAAAATCATTGAGGTCCTCAACCCTGTCTCCTTCCGGCTGGAGTTACCCCCGTCTTTTCAGATACACAACGTGTTCCATGCCTCCCTCTTGAAAAGCTGCTCCCCGTCCTTGGCTTCATCGAGGAAACCTCCGCTACCTGTTCTTACTCCGGATGGGGTAGAATTTGAGGTAGCCAAGATTGTGTACAGCAGGATGGTCCAAGGCTCCCTCCAGTACCTGGTCCATTGGAGAGGATACGGGCCTGAGGAGAGGACTTGGTTACCCGCCCGGGATGTTTACGCAGGTATATTGCTCAGGAAGTTTCATCTTCGTTTCCCCAACAAGCCAGGCCCATCTAGGAAGGGTCCAGTGGCCCCTCATAAAAGGGGGGGTACTGTAAAGGGTTTGCCAGACACAGGTTCTGTGTCGACGCTCGGGGTTAATCAGCCCTCATCAGCTCCAAGGTCTGCTAGAGTGACGCGATCTGTTACCACTCAGGCTTGCAGGCTGAGGAGAGGGAGAACCTATCACAGCCTGGCCTGACGGTTCTAGCTCCCGCACTTGGACTATTTATACCCTCACTTGCAGCATGCTCCTTGCCTGTGATTGTCTGGTTTCCTGGCTCTGCGATTCCTGCTATTCACCCGTTGACCGCTGTTACTTACTTGACCCTGACTTGCCTGACTATTCTCCTGCTCTGATTTTGCTACTACGTACTCCCTTGGGTTGAATCGGCTCGTTCATCACTGCATGTTGCTCACGGTGTTTCCGTGGGCAACTGCCCCTACCCCCCATTGCTTCTGTGTGCCCTTGTCTTGTGTTGCCTGTCTTGCACTTACTGAGCATAGAGACCGTCTCCCAGTTGTACACCATCACTTAGGACAGGCCGTGCAAGTAGGCAGGGACTGAGTCGCGGGTAGATTAGGGCTCACCTGTCCGTCTCCCTACACATTACACATACACTATCGTTCAAAAGTTTAGGGTTACCCAGACAATTTTGTGTTTTCCATGAAAACTCACACCTATATTTATCAAATGAGTTGCAAAATGACTAGAAAATATAGTCAAGACATTGACAAGGTTAGAAATAATGATTTTTATTTCAAATAATAATTTTCTCCTTCAAACTTTGCTTTCGTCAAAGAATGCTCCATTTGCAGCAATTACAGCATTGCAGACCTTTGGCATTCTAGCTGTTAATTTGCTGAGGTAATCGGGAGAAATTTCACCCCATGCTTCCAGAAGCCCCTCCCACAAGTTGGATTGGCTTGATGGGCACTTCTTGCGTACCATACGGTCAAGCTGCTCCCACAACAGCTCTATGGGGTTGAGATCTGGTGACTGCGCTGGTCACTCCATTATAGATAGAATACCAGCTGCCTGCTTCTTCCCTAAATAGTTCTTGCATAATTTGGAGGTGTGCTTTGGGTCATTGTCCTGTTGTAGGATGAAATTGGCTCCAATCAAGCGCTGTCCACAGGGTATGGCATGGCGTTGCAAAATGGAGTGATAGCCTTCCTTATTCAAAATCCCTTTTACCTTGTACAAATCTCCCACTTTACCAGCACCAAAGCAACCCCAGACCTTCGCATTACCTCCCCCATGCTTGACAGATGGCGTCAGGCACTCTTCCAGCATCTTTTCAGTTTGTTCTTCTGTGTGATCCAAACACCTCAAACTTCGATACGTCTGTCAATAACAATTTTTTCCAATCTTCCTCTGTCCAATGTCTGTGTGCTTTTGCCCATATTAATCTTTTCCTTTTATTAGCCAGTCTCAGATATGGCTTTTTCTTTGCCACTCTGCCCAGAGGGCCAGCATCCCGGAGTCGCCTGCCAGTTGAGGACCTGTGAGGCGTCTATTTCTCAAACTAGAGACTCTAATGTACTTGTCTTGTTGCTCAGTTGTGCAGCGGGGCCTCCCACTTCTCTTTCTACTCTGGTTAGAGCCTGTGTGTGCTGTCCTCTGAAGGGAGTAGTACACACCGTTCTAGGAAATCTTCAGTTTCTTGGCAATTTCTCGCATGGAATAGCCTTTATTTCTAAGAACAAGAATAGACTGTCGAGTTTCACATGAAAGCTCTCTTTTTCTAACCATTTTGAGAGTTTAATCGAGCTCACAAATGTAATGCTCCAGATTCTCAACTAGCTCAAAGGAAGGTCAGTTTTATAGCTCCTGTAAACAGCAAAACTGTTTACGGCGGTGCTAACATAATTGCACAAGGGTTTTCAAGTGTTTTCTCATCATCCATTAGCCTTCTAACACAGTTAGCAAACACAATGTACCTTTAGAACACTGGAGTGATGGTTGCTGGAAATGGGCCTCTATACACCTATGTAGATATTGCATTAAAAAACTTTGCAGCTAGAATAGTCATTTAGCACATTAACAATGTATAGAGTGTATTTCTGATTAATTTAATGTTATCTTCATTGAAAAAAACTGTTTTTTTCTTGCAAAAATAAGGAAATTTCTAAGTGACCCTAAACTTTTGAACGATAGTGTATATATATATATATATATATATATATATATATATATATATATATGGAAAAAATCGAGCAAAGAAGCAGCACTCAATAGCAAAAAATTAAATTTATTCACCCAACACAGAGTTAGTTGTAGTTAGTTGTCCCTAAGCCACTGTTGTCTTGGCTGTGTGCTTAGAGTCAATATCTTGTTGGAAGGTAAACCTTCAGCCCAGTCTGAGGTCCAGAGCACTCTAGAGATGGTTGACCTTCTGGAAGTTTCTCCAATTTGCACACAGCAAGAATGACCATTGGGTTCTTGGTTATCTCTCTTACCAAGGCTCTTCTCCGCCGATTACTTAGTTTGGTGGTGCAGTCAACTCTAGGAAGAGTCCTGGTTGTTCCAAATCATGTCCAATCAAATAAATTTTCCACAGATAGACTCAAATCAAGGTGTAGAAACATTTCAAAGATGATCTAGAGAAATAGGAGGCCCTGAGAGCTAAATTTCAAGTGTCATAGCGAAGGGTATATCCATGCAAAATGTAAGTTTTTCATTTTTAATAAATTTGCAAAAGATTTTAAAATTCTGTTTTCACTTTCTCATTATGGGGTATTGAGTGCAGAATGATGGGGAAAAACTTGATTTTTTTATTTTTGCACAAGGGCTTAACATAACAAAATGTGAAATAAGTGAAAGGGTCTGAAGACTTTCTGAATGCACTGCAAATCAACTAAAAAATGGTTGAAAAAGAAGAACAATTGTGTTTGGAATAGCCAAGTCAGGACGCTGACCTTAACCCTATTAAGATGCCGTGGCATACCTGAAGAAGGCTGTACCAGAGATATTAATGAACTAAAACACATTTGCAGGGAGGAATTCCTATTCAATGTTGTGCAAATATTATTTGCAGCAACAGGAATCGTTAGGGGGTGCTAATGAAAGATCTACAAGTTATTAAATTCAATGCTTTACTTACTTTATCTCCCTACACTGTGAATGTTTATTCAATGTGCTCAATAAAAGACATGAACAGTACAAATGTTTGTGTGTTACTAGTTTAGTTAGATTGTGTTTGTCTATAGTTGTGACATAAATAAACCAGACCACATTTTATTGGTAATCAATGCAAAAATCCAGCTAATTCCATAGGGTTCACTTATTTTATCTTGCAACTGGATCTCAATTGTATGGCCAGCTTTCAAGTTGTACTAGAATTTTAACTGTTACCTTTAGGAGATCAATTTGCAGTTATATAACTAAAGAACAGGTAACATTCTAATGACGTAATGTAAACCCCAAGAAGGTTCAGAACACCTTTAACTTGGAGTTAGAAGTGTTCTTTAATCTGACAATTAATAATATGGTATTTACAAGACATTGGAAATTGTGAAAAAAAAACTCCAAATCCAGTGTCATTTGGGACTGCCAAATTTGGAGACTCTTGCAAGATAAAAGCAAAAAACTATTTTGTGAAGCATTTGTTCTGAGAGCAAGACAATAGCTTGAAGAGTTCGAATGGGATTAATAGATTTTTGCCGGTATTGCAAAGAGGCCAGTATTAAAAGAGCGTTATTATGAAACCATAAAATATTGTGTCATCAATCATTTATGATCTAATTCTAAAGACAAATTACATTCCTTTATATCAGTGAGTGGAATCTTGTCGAAGCACCATGACATTGGTGAAATGTTGCCTGCTAAACTTCAGAAACTAACAATCATACCACTTTCGATTGCATCTTAGGATCCTTGTAGCGTAATGACAAATAATCGTAACCGCACATGTTAATAATTTTGTTCATTGGATGTTACAATTAAACATGCTTGTACAATTGTTTTACTTTTTTTCAGGGGTCGTATTTAAAGGGGTTTTCCAGAAGCAAAAAATTACATTTAGTTAAACTAAACAATGGAAGACATCTAACTTTGCAATGTACTTACGTTTGATCAGATGAATGTAGCGGCGTATCCCATCTTCCGTCACGTGACCGCTTGATAATCCAAAATTTGCACCTCCCATCCATTCGCTCTGCTAGCTAACTTCCTGTTTCCGACTTTCACAATGTACAGTTACGTCACAAATTATGTAACTGCACCACGTGTTTCCCCAGCTGCTTAGAACATGCATGGTTGACACACACCCCACCATGCATGCTCTGTTAAATGATATGGCTGCGTCTTCAGCAGCCGTGTATTTTCCATTGCGCATGCGCACATTTTAACTATTTGGTGTCGGTGTGTAGTGTGACGGCCGTGTCTTCCATCGCTCACTCTCTCCTTCTCCTCCTCACAGTGCGAAGTGCATGTGAGGAGGAGGAGGAGGGTGTTTTTTTGCTTCCTGTAGGAGCGGAATCCCCAATCCCGTGCCACAGCTTCGGCAAAGCTGTGGCCGGGTATTGGGGATTTCACTCGAGGAGAAGTCCCTGACTTCACTGTCCATATATGGACACAGTGACGTCAGGGACTTCTGAAGCGGAATCCCCGGTGATGTGGCCAGGGATTCCGCTCCAGGAGAAGTCTCTGCCTTCACTGTCCATATATGGACACAGTGACGTCAGGGACTTCTGAAGCGGAATCCCCGGCGATGTGGCCAGGGATTCCGCACCAGGAGAAGTCCCTGACTTCACTGTCCATATATGGACACAGTGACGTCAGTAACTTCTGAAGCGGAATCTCCGGCGATGTGGCCGGGGATTCCGCTCCAGGAGAAGTCCCTCACTTCACTGTCCATATATGGACAGTGAAGTGAGGGATTTCTCCTAGAGTCGTCTCCTACAGGAAAGTAGGGGGGGGTGCCATCTATGGGGGGTGACTATGTACAAGGGGGCTGTGTATCATTACCTACAGGGGGCTATGTGGCATTACCTACAGGGGGCTGTGTGGCATTAACTACAGGGTGGCTGGCTGTGTGGCATTACCTACAGGGGGCTGTGTGGCATTACCTACAGGGTGGCTGGCTGTGTGGAATTACCTACAGGAGGGCTATGTGGCCTTACCTACAGGGGGCTGTGTGGCACTACCTACAGGGGGGCTGTGTTGCACTACCTACATGGGGGCTGTGTGGCACTAACTACAGGGGGATGTGTGGCACTACCTACAGGGGGACTGTGTGGCATTACCTACAGGCGGGCTGTGTGGCATTGCTGACAGGGGGGCTGTGTGGCATTACCTACAGGGGGCTGTGTGGCACTACCTACAGGGGGCTGTGTGGCACTACCTACAAGGGGGCTGTGTGGCATTGCTTACAGGGGCTGTGTGGCATTACCTAAAGGGGGGCTGTGGCGGTATCTATATAAGGTATTGTGTGGCATTATCAACAGAGGGTAGTGTGCAGCATTATCTACAGAGGGCAGTGTGTGGCACAAAACGTACAAATGAAATTCATCCGTTTCCAAAACGGACAAGGAAAAAAGCAGATGCAAAACGGGTTAAAATCGGCCGTTAAAAACTGAAGCATGGCCCGAAACAGAACAGATGCAAAACGGCCGAGAAAACGGCCCAAACCGCCGTTTTTATCGGCCGACGCTCGGACCCTGTCATGTGAATAGAGCCTAAAGGTAGTTGATGATGCACCGTGTCTCTACACAGTCGGAAGTGCTGTCTTAGCAAAGACACGGAGCGGCATCAATCATAGAACACGCCCCCTCCTCCTATCTCGTCGTCCACACCTCTTCTTCATTCACTCTAGGATTTTCTGTGATGCCTGGCCGCCTTGTCTCTCCTCTAACACTACCCCTCCTCCGACAATCTCGTCTTCCACGCCTTCTCATCCTTCTTCACACTTGTAGTTCCCGCACTGCCAGGACACCTTGTCTCTCCTCTAACATGCCCCCTCATATGTGTGTATGTATATATATATATATATATATATATATATACATACACTACCATTCAAACGTTTAGGGTCACTTAGAAATTTCCTTATTTTTGCAAGAAAAGCACAGTTTTTTTCAATGAAGATAACATTAAATTAATCAGAAATACACTCTATACATTGTTAATGTGCTAAATGACTATTCTAGCTGCAAACGTCTGGTTTTTAATGCAATATCTACAAAGGTGTATAGAGGACCATTTCAGGAAAACCATCACTCCAGTGTTCTAATGGTACATTGTGTTTGCTAACTGTGTTAAAAGGCTAATGGATGATTATAAAACACTTGAAAACCCTTGTGCAATTATGTTAGCACCGCTGTGAACAGTTTTGCTGTTTAGAGGAGCTATAAAACTGACCTTCCTTTGAGCTAGTTGAGAATCTGGAGCATTACATTTGTGGGTTCGATTAAATTCTCAAAATGGCTAGAAAAAAAGAGCTTTCATGTGAAACTCGACAGTCTATTCTTTTTCTTAGAAATTAAGGCTATTCCATGTGAGGAATTGCCAAGAAATTGAAGATTTCCTACAACGGTGTGTACTACTCCCTTCAGAGGACAGCACAAACAGGCTCTAACCAGAGCAGAAAGAGAAGTGGGAGGCCCCGCAGCGACAAGACAAGTACATTAGAGTCTCTAGTTTGAGTAATAGTCGCCTCACAGGTCCTCAACTGGCAGCTTCATTAGATAGTACCCGCAAAACACCAGTGTCAACGTCTACAGTGAAGAGGCGACTCCGGGATGCTGGCCTTCAGGGCAGAGTGGCAAAGAAAAAGCCATATCTAAGACTGGCTAATAAAAGGAAAAGATTAATATGGGCAAAAGCACGCAGACATTGGACAGATGAAGATTGGAAAAAAGTGTTATGGACAGACGTATCGAAGTTTGAGGTGTTTGGATCACTCAGAAGAACATTTGTGAGATGCAGAACAACTGAAAAGATGCTGGAAGAGTGCCTGACGCCATCTGTCAAGCATGGTGGAGGTAATGTGATGGTCTGGGGTTGCTTTGGTGCTGGTAAAGTGGGAGATTTGTACAAGGTAAAAGGGATTTTGAATAAGGAAGACTATCACTCCATTTTGCAACACCATGCCATACCCTGAGGACAGCGCTTGATTGGAGCCAATTTCATCCTACAACAGGACAATGACCCAAAGCACACCTCCAAATTATGCAAGAACTATTTAGGAAGAAGCAGGCAGCTGGTATTCTATCTGTAATGGAGTGGCCAAAGCAGTCACCAGATCTCAACCCCATAGAGCTGTTGTGGGAGCAGCTTGACCGTATGGTACGCAAGAAGTGCCCAACAAGCTAATCCAACTTGTGGGAGGGGCTTCTGGAAGCATGGGGTGAAATTTCTCCCGATTACCTCAGCAAATTGACAGCTAGAATGCCAAAGGTCTGCAATGCTGTAATTGCTGCAAATGGAGCATTCTTTGACGAAAGCAAAGTTTGAAGGAGAAAATTATTATTTGAAAAAAAAATCATTACTAACCTTGTCAATGTCTTGACTATATTTTCTAGTAATTTTGCAGCTCATTTGATAAATATGTGAGTTTTCATGGACAATACAAAATTGTCTGGGTGACCCCAAACTTTTGAACGGTAGTGTACATACACATATACATATATACATATATACACATACATATATTTACACATATATATATATATATATATATATATATATACACACACATACATATATATACACACACGAACACACATATATATACTGTATATATATATACACACACACACACACACATATATATATGTATATATATATATTTCAATATATACACACACACACACACACACACACACACACAATAAATATATATACACTACCGTTCAAAAGTTTGGGGTCACCCAGACAATTTTGTGTTTTCCATGAAAACTCACGCTTATATTTATCAAATGAGTTGCAAAATGTCTAGAAAATATAGTCAAGACATTGACAAGGTTAGAAATAATGATTTTTATTTGAAATAATAATTTTCTCCTTCAAACTTTGCTTTCGTCAAAGAATGCTCCATTTGCAGCAATTACAGCATTGCAGACCTTTGGCATTCTAGCTGTTAATTTGCTTAGGTAATCGGGAGAAATTTCACCCCATGCTTCCAGAAGGCTCTCCCACAAGTTGGATTGGCTTGATGGGCACTTTTTGCATACCATACGGTCAAGCTGCTCCCACAACAGCTCTATAGGGTTGAGATCTGGTGACTGCGCTGGCCACTCCATTACAGATAGAATACCAGATGCCTGCTTCTTCCCTAAATAGTTCTTACATAATTTGGAGGTGTGCTTTGGGTCATTGTCCTGTTGTAGGATGAAATTGGCTAAAATCAAGCGCTGTCCAAAGGGTATGGCATGGCGTTGCAAAATGGAGTGATAGCCTTCCTTATTCAAAATCCCTTTTACCTTGTACAAATCTCCCACTTTACCAGCATCAAAGCAACCGCAGACCATCACATTACCTCCACCATGCTTGACAGATGGCGTCAGGCACTCTTCCAGCATCTTTTCAGTTGTTCTGCGTCTCACAAATGATCCAAACACCTCAAACTTCGATTCGTCTGTCCATAACACTTTTTTCCAATCTTCCTCTGTCCAATGTCTGTGTGCTTTTGCCCATATTAATCTTTTCCTTTTATTAGCCAGTCTCAGATATGGCTTTTTCTTTGCCACTCTGCCCTGAAGGCCAGCATCCCGGAGTTGCCTCTTCACTGTAGATTTTGACACTGGCGTTTTGCGGGTAGTATTTAATGAAGCTACCAGTTGAGGACCTGTGAGGCGTCTATTTCTCAAACTAGAGACTCAAATGTACTTGTCTTGTTGCTCAGTTGTGCAGCGGGGCCTCCCACTTCTCTTTCTACTCTGGTTAGAGCCTGTGTGTGCTGTCCTCTGAAGGGAGTAGTACACACAGTTGTAGGAAATCTTCAGTTTCTTGGCAATTTCTCGCATGGAATAGCCTTCATTTCTAAGAACATGAATAGACTGTCGAGTTTCACATGAAAGCTCTTTTTTTCTAGCCATTTTGAGAGTTTAATCGAACCCACAAATGTAATGCTCCAGATTCTCAACTAGCTCAAAGGAAGGTCAGTTTTATAGCTCCTCTAAACAGCAAAACTGTTTACAGTGGTGCTAACATAATTGCACGAGGGTTTTCTAGTGTTTTCTAATCATCCATTAGCCTTCTAACACAGTTAGCAAACACAATGTACCATTAGAACACTGGAGTGATGGTTGCTGGAAATGGGCCTCTATAAACCTATGTAGATATTGCATTAAAAACCAAACGTTTGCAGCTACAATAGTCATTTAGCACATTAACAATGTATAGAGTGTATTTCTGATTAATTTAATGTTATCTTCATTGAAAAAAACTGCTTTTCTTTCAAAAATAAGGAAATTTCTAAGTGACCCTAAACTTCTGAACGGTAGTGTATATATATATATATATATATATATATATATATATATATACAGTGAAGGAAATAAGTATTTGACCCCTTGCTGATTTTGTAAGTTTGCCCACTGTCAAAGTCATGAACAGTCTAGAATTTTTAGGCTAGGTTAATTTTACCAGTGAGAGATGGATTATATTTTAAAAAAAACAGAAAATCACATTGTCAAAATTATATATATTTATTTGCATTGTGCACAGAGAAATAAGTATTTGATCCCCTACCAACCATTAAGAGTTCAGCTTCGTCCAGACCAGTTACACGCTCCAAATCAACTTGGTGCCTGCATTAAAGACAGCTGTCTTAAATGATCACCTGTATAAAAGACTCCTGTCCACAGACTCAATTAATCAGTCTGACTCTAACCTCTACAACAAGGGCAAGACCAAAGAGCTTTCTAAGGATGTCAGGGACAAGATCATAGACCTGCACAAGGCTGGAATGGGCTACAAAACCATAAGTAAGACGCTGGGTGAGAAGGAGACAACTGTTGGTGCAATAGTAAGAAAATGGAAGACATACAAAATGACTGTCAATCGACATCGATCTGGGGCTCCATGCAAAATCTCACCTCGTGGGGTATCCTTGATCCTGAGGAAGGTGAGAGCTCAGTCGAAAACTACACGGGGGGAACTTGTTAATGATCTCAAGGCAGCTGGGACCACAGTCACCAAGAAAACCATTGGTAACACATTACCCCATAATGGATTAAAATCCTTCAGTGCCCGCAAGGTCCGCCTGCTCAAGAAGGCACATGTACAGGCCCATCTGAAGTTTGCAAATGAACATCTGGATGATTCTGAGAGTGATTGGGAGAAGGTGCTGTGGTCAGATGAGACTAAAATTGAGCTCTTTGGCATTAACTCAACTCGCCGTGTTTGGAGGAAGAGAAATGCTGCCTATGACCCAAAGAACACCGTCCCCACTGTCAAGCATGGAGGTGGAAACATTATGTTTTGGGGGTGTTTCTCTGCTAAGGGCACAGGACTACATCACCGCATCAATGGGAGAATGGATGGAGCCATGTACTGTCAAATACTGAGTGACAACCTCCTTCCCTCCACCAGGACATTAAAAATGGCTCGTGGCTGGGTCTTCCAGCACGACAATGATCCCGAAACATACAGCCAAGGCAACAAAGGAGTGGCTCAAAAAGAAGCACATTAAGGTCATGGAGTGGCCTAGCCAGTCTCCAGACCTTAATCCCATCGAAAACGTATGGAGGGAGCTGAAGATCCGAGTTGCCAAGCGACAGACTCAAAATCTTAATGATTTACAGATGATCTGCAAAGAGGAGTGGGCCAAAATTCCATCTAACATGTGTGCAAACCTCATCATCAACTACAAAAAATGTCTGACTGCTGTGCTTGCCAACAAGGGTTTTGCCACCAAGTATTAAGTCTTGTTTGCCAAAGGGATCAAATACTTATTTCTCTGTGCAAAATGCAAATAAATATATATAATTTTGACAATGTGATTTTCTTTTTTTTTTTTTAATATAATCTATCTCTCACTGGTAAAATTAACCTAGCCTAAAAATTCTAGACTGTTCTTGTCTTTGACAGTGGGCAAACTTACAAAATCAGCAAGGGATCAAATACTTATTTCCGCCACTGTATATATATATATATGTGCACATGGCCGCGTCCATTATTTTCTATGAGCCTGGACCACAGAACACGGCCGTAATAAGACATGCCCATTCTTTCTGCGCCATGCACGGACCTTGGAAACCATGGTCGTGTGCATGGGCCCATAGAAATGAAAGCGGCCACAAAAGCACGTTCATGTGCATGGGGGCCTTACATACATTTATAGTAAATTATGTAAAAAAAGAAAAGTTTTACCATTGTTTGGAGTATTGTTTGGTGTTTGCTTCACTGTAAGGCCCTGTTCACACAGAGTTTTTTGCAGGCAGAAAATTCTGCCACAAAATTCTGCTTGAATTTTGAGGCAGATTTTGATCTGCCAGTACACAGTTTGCCACGTTTTTCGTGGCGCTTTTTGCCCACGTCCATTGAGTGCCACGGGCAAAAACGCTGCGAAAAACGCTTTCTCTGCCCCTCATTGATGTCAGTGGGAGGACAGATGAGTAAACGACCGAAGATAAGGCATGTCACTTCTTTTTCCCTCAATGGCCGCGGGCAAAAAAACGTGGCAAACGGCGTGCAGGCAGGTCAAAATCTGCCTCAAAATTCAAGACAGAAATTTGAGGCAGAATTTTCTGCCAGCAAAAAACTCAGTGTGAACAGGGCCTAATACAGGATCTCTTGGAACAGATCCAGTAGCAGGTGAGGAAAATGTGCTGACTGGATTGTGTGTACCAAGATATCTGACATAGGTGGAGTGGGCAGACTTACATTTATCAGGCTGTGAAAGGGGCAGGGGAGGGAGATGGGTGACTGTACTTAGATCAGGGATAGATGGTGGCACAAAGGATAATGATGGTTATTAGTGTGTAAGACTGTGTGCAGGGAGGGAGCTGGCTGCCTGTAATTTGTAATTAGAGCAGGGAATGACCCTGTGAACATAGAGGGGTGTGGCAGTATGCAAATAGCTGAGATGCTTTGGAGGAAAGGGGGATGCAAGTGTCTCCTCAGATGCAGCAGGGGATCATGGGTATGGTGGGTTACAAGCCAGACAGCAAGGGGTGTAAACAGACAGCAAGGGATGTAAACAAACAGAAAGAGCAGCAGTGACAATGGAGATCAAACAGAAACTGGTTAGAAGTTTAATAGGGGGTATTAGGGAAGGCAAACCAAGGCTGGGGGACACTTTTTAGAAAAAAACATTTTTCCTGGACAACCCCTTTAAGGATAGTTGCTATTTATCACAAAATCGCTATGTGAAAACATTAGCTAAACTATTGTATATGCAATGTATTTTTATTGCCAAAAATTACATAGAACAGGGGAACTTTTAAAAATCATAGCATGTAAAGTCAGTCTAAGCTACAGTATAAGACAGTCTAACTGCAGCTAGATGGACTTTTCTATAACATCATTTTTTTTTCATGCAGAGTAACAGCTGAGAGCATAACATGTGAAAAGTGGAAAGTATAGAGTAAAAGATAATTCATTGCACTCTTGTTGCCTAGCAATAATTTCATTTGTTCTGTCATCTAGTTTTATGTAAATGTGAAATAATATCTAATGCTAACTCTAAAGAATGTTGTGGTTATCCCACAATATATTCATCCTTGACTATCAGTATGGGAAATGGCTTGTTCAAGTAATTTCTTAAACCCATCTTGTGTTGGATCAATTTATTAAACTTTAGTTGATTTATTTTTTTCTTGTCTGGAATAAAATATCATTTGTAAACAGAATCAAAACCTTGGTTGTTAGCCTTTGACCCTTTGTGTCAGTAGGCCATTCTGCATCTGTAAAGCCAATTAATTGTAAATTGCTAGCAGCTACGATGTTTCATTATCTAGTTTCAGAGACATTGCTAAAATTGATTTGTAAGTCGTTGATATCTTAAATTTTGCTTTCTAGCTTTATAGTCAGATCCAAATTGAACACAACAGCGTCTATTGTATTCTTATTTTTACCGGCAATATCTATCCTTGTTTTATAGATAGGTGAATATTTTTTATATTTATGCCTTTTGACCTCTTGTACATTTAAATTCCAATAAGGTTATTTCCTGAGTGTTTTATAGATGAATAAAAAAAATGCTAAAAGTTAATGTTTAGTAATGAGTTCAAAAACTTAAGTCAGTACTAGTGATGAGAGAATTTACAGAAATTCATTTCCCAGGGCAATTCGATAATTCGTTTTGTTCTGAATAAATTTGCTGCAAATCGCAAGTCCCACAAAAGCCCTGTCAAACTCTCTGATGTCTTCTAGGACTGTATCCAAGTGGGATACAGTCCTAGAAGACATCAGATAGTCAAACATTGCAATTGCCAAACTTGTAATTCCACAGAAAAACAAACATATTTACCACCTCTCCTGGTCTCCTGTAGCAACGCGTCCCTGCAGGTGAGATGACATAGCTGTCCCATGTGATCGCTGCAGCCAATCACAGGCTGCAGCAGTCACATGAGACAGCTATGTAATGATGTTGTTTGTCCCATGTGACCGTTACAGCCTGTAATTGGCTGCAGCGATTCCATGGGACAGCTACGTCATCTCACCTGTCAGAAAGGATGCGTCGGGAGACCAGGGAAGGTGGTGAGTATATTTTTATTTTTATAATCACTTCTCCCCTATTTTTTCCTATAATCGGCAAAATGGCGGTCGGAGGGAAATCCCAAGTAGGGAACCCCCTCTGTTACTTCCATATGCTCTTTAATTTTTTTCATCTTTTTTCTGTCCCCTTACTGGGTCTTTTTTTCTATGTCTTTTAGCTGTTGATTACTATTACTGTTCAAAATATTCTACCAGAATTTGACACAGTCTATGTTCCCAGCATTATAAAAACTTAAGGCTTGTTTACATTGGTCAGTTATCCTTACAATTTACTAGTTTCTGAATGATCACAACAATTATTAACTAGTGTGACTGAAGAAACAGATCAGTCATAAATTATACAACTACCATTTATCATTGATCTCTATCGAATATGCTGCTGTAAAAATTATCATTATCTGCGGCATTATTGGTATCCGTTAATGGCGCTCGTAACATTAACAATAAGCATTGCTGCTTAGCGCACGGCTCTCAGTAACTTTACACTCATTGCCGGGTGTTTTACCAAATGTGTCCCTGAACATATTGAGCACTTACAAAGTGTCCCCCACCACCAAGATTTGCAAGATTGGTCCCTAGTGAATTGTTGATCCAATGGTGGAACATGCTCTCAAACTTTGACTGCTATATGCCGAGACCTGTAAATTGTCTCTGGACAAATTAATTGACATTGTAGCATTTGTGTTACCATCATTCTTTCAGGCAGGAACTTTCTGTTTCCATATTTCCTGTCTCAAAAATGTCAGTTTGAGTGTTATTATCAGTATCCTAGAGAAATTCAATCAATGTAACATTTTTGGCATTTTCTTTTTTTTAAATTTACTCACTCTGGTTAAAACTTCATTTTTCATTTCCGTGCAAAGACACAATACTAAGGATGAAGGAGTGAGTTCAAGTTCACAATACCCTGGTAAGAAGTCAATGCTCAAATTCCTGAGGAACATTCTCCAGTAATTACAACTATTGATGTATGATCGGTTAGAAGTGTGTATGGATGAGATTGACCCCCTTTGTGACCCTTATGGGGCTTCTGCAAGTGAATCAGTCTGTTTTCTAGATTACAGTAAAAAGCCCGTAGACCAGATGGAGAAACAAAGCAGTTGTTTACATTGGTCAAATTAGCCACTTTTTTTTTTCCAGTGTATGTTGAAATTGCAGTAATTCATTACTGTATAAACACAAATTCAAAGGAATTTATGAATGTTGAAGCTCTCAGTATAAACGTGTGATTATGTAGAAGTTTCAAAAAATCTGATATTTTTTCTGGCTTTCTGGTTTTACTTTTGCAATAGGAACATTTGTGTAACATTCATAGTCCATAGAAATGCAGAGGAATAAAGTAGGAGTTGCACTTAGGTTCAATGGACATTTTGGCCTTAAGGATCAGAACAATTGTTTGAATTTTCCATTTTGCATCCCGGCGGTCCTAACTTTTTTTTTTCAAAGTAGTTGTATTAGACTTTGTTTTTGCAGGATAATTTGTACTTTATGTAGGTGCCATTCTTTTGGTACTTACAGTATACATTAGCATTTAATTTACATTCATTATTAGTTCATAGGCAGTTGTTAAGGCATATCTAAGTATGCCCTAACAACAGGAAATATGGTTGGACAGCACTGGGGTCCATTAATGGACACTTGGCTGTGTGCCCATTGAAGGTATGGGCCTCGAATGCTTCACAGGCGGTTATAGGAGGTCCGCCTTACTATTTCCTTTGGCGGTGGGATTTAAGGGGCTATCAGCAGAGATCAGAGGTTTTTTGATGTCCGCCATTAGAGCAGGGTTGTGGCCTTGTATTACAGTCATTGCCAAGCTGCTGATTGCACAGCCACACTTGCTGCACCCATGCGATTTGCAGGACAAGTATGCTTGTCCTGATGCGGCAACATATATTTACCCCCCACCCGAAAAATAACTACATTTATATATACATATCGGAGATAGCATATCTAGAAGACTAAGGGTATGTTCACACGGGGTATTTTCAGACATTTTTCGGGCCGTAAACATCTCGAAAAATGACTGTAAAATTGGAAGCAGAACACCTACAAACATCTGTCCATTCATTTCAATGGGAAATACGGCGTTCTGTTCTAACAGGGCGTATTTTTTACGCCTCATTTTATAACAAATGGCACGTAAAAAGACGCCCCTTAAAAGGAAGTGCATGTCACGTCTTGAGCCATCTTTTGAGCCGTTTTTCATTGACTCAATACAAAAACAGCCCCAAAAACAGCCGTAAAAAAGCAGCGGAAAACACGAGTTTGATTAAAAAACTGCTGAAAACAGCTCAGTATTTTCAGCCGTTTTTTGTTAAGCGTGTGAACATACACTAAGGCTCCTATAGCTACACCGCTGGATAGAATTGGATGCATTGTCGGAGCATACAGTATCATTCATGATAGGCTTAGATAAATGGCCCCAGCAGACAGTATGACACATGATAGGCTTGGGGCTCATTCAGACGAGCGTGATTCTCATCCGTGTGCTGTATGTTGAAACAACGCAAAGCACACGGACCCTTTGATACCAATGTGGCTATTCACACATGTGTGAGTTTTCACGCATCATGTGTCTGTTGCGTGAAACGCACTACATATCCTATATTGGTGTGTTTCCACGCACCTACTCGCCCATTGATGTCAATGGGTGCGTGAAAACCACGGACAGCACACGGACGCATATCCGTGTGCTAACTGCATTTCATGCATCAATTACACTGAAAAAAAAGTGCTTGCAAGTGCGAGAAAAACAAATGCCACACGCAAAGCACACTGATGCAAAACGCAACACACACGTACAGATTTATGCACGTTTCTTACACACAAAAATCTGACACGCTCATGTAAATGTAGCCTTAGATACAGGGCCCCAGCAGTAAGTATCCTTGTACTACAACTCAGGGGCAAATTTGGCATTTCTGGGGCCCCAAGCAAAGTTATGTCTTGGGGCTCTAATCAAAGACAACTGTAGAGAGTTCCCCACACAATGCCCCCTGTATATAGTGTCACAACCCCCTGTATGGTTCCACACAGAGTCCCCCTGCCATGCATCCCTCTTATAGAGAGCGCCATGAAGTCCCCTGTAGGTAGTCCCACATACCCAGCTTGTCTCAGCAGACAGTATCACATATGATAGGCTTAGATACATGGCCCCAGCAGTAAGTATCCTTGTACTAATATATGTTCACGCCCCAAAAATTTATCTCTGTGTGTGTATGTATATGTGTTTGTATATATGCATGTATGTATATATGTATCTATATATATATATATATATATATATATATATATATATATGCATATATATGTATATATATATATATATGTATATATATACATATATGTTTATATGTATGAGACAGCATATCTGTAGCACTACGACCCTATAGCTATGGATAGGATTAGTAGGTAGAAAAATGCAGCACTTCAGAGAATTCAAGTATCACGGTGCTATGCGTCCTTGACCGTCATCCACATGGTCCTGAATTGGATACACAAATCAGGAAATAGACGCAGCACTCCAAAAGTAGTTGCAAAGATAGTGGTTTATTCACCCATGTACAGAAATAGCTATAGAAATAGCTAGCTTGACAAAGGTCCTGCTGAGAGGACTGGGTGAATAAAACACTATCTTTGCAACTACTTTTGGAGTGCTGCGTCTATTTTCTCATTTATGGATAGGATTCGATATGATAGGATTAGATATATTGGCTCAGTAGACAGTATCAAACATGATAGGATTAGATATAGGGCCCAGCTCGCTGACATTGCGGCTCCAGCGCTGCACCCAGGAAAGGTGAGTATAAGAATTGCTTTTTTTTTGTATGTGTTACTAATTTTTTTAGTGTGTTTGTGTTTTTTAACAGGTTCAGTTGTTGGCCTACGTCGGATTCGAGGACTACTTCGATGACGGCTTTTTTATTCTCAATAAAATGGTTAATGAGGGTTGTGTGTTTTTTTTTATTTCAAGAAAATATTTTTTCTATGTCCTTGTATTTTTTCAAACTTCATTACTACCGCCTTAGTAATGGCCGCTGGCTTAATGTTGGCCAGTGAAAAGGCTAGCACTAACCCCTCATAATTACCCCAGTAACCATCGCCAAGAGCTGAGTACAATCCAATACCCAACCATCTGTAGTGATGGTCGGGTATTGGAGTGACTGCAGGATGGTATTATTGTGATGGAAAAGGTCTAAAACAGTGGGTCGTCTCACCCTGGTAATGCTAGCCTGCTGCTGCTATGTTGTATCAGGCTAGTTATGAAAAACTACGTGGGCTCCCCCCCATTTTTTATAACCAGGCAGATACAACATAGCAGCAGCAGGCTAGCTGTAATGGAATTGTAAGTTGAGCAATTCCCCAAAGGCTGCTGGAGACTGCCGGGAGAGAGCGCGCAAATAAATCTGCAACCTTAAATCCGTCACAACTCTGATCGACAGAGTCTAAGGCTACTCTAAGCCTTCGACAGCAAGGCAGGATGATTTTTGCTGCATTGAACCCAGGTTGTTTTATCAGCGTTCAGTGTTGGATAAGAGGTTCAATGCAGGCAAACCTGAACAGGAACCAGACAGCCAGAGGGTAAACAGAACGTCCAAAACTGTAAGCAAGGGGATATCAGGTAAAGCAGAGGTCAGAACCAGCTGGGAGCAGATAATCAAAATCGGTAAACAAAGGGTTATCAAATACACGCCGAGGTCAATTTCCAAGAAATCCAGAAGTCAGAGGTAAAGGGTGTAGGTAAGTAGCTTCATCAAAACACATGCAGACAGGAAATTCACAAGTAAAGAACAGGTCAAGGAAGCCAAGTATAAATACTAACACACCTGATAGGCAGAAGGACAGAGAAAAGAGAGAGGCTCAATGTAAAACCAGAACAGCCCAGAAGCTAGAACAGTACAAGCGTGTTCCTAACACTAGCCGAATAATACCAGCCTGCGGCCTTCCCAGTACCCGACCATCACTACAGATGGTCGGGTACTGGATCGTACCCGGCTCTTCCTGGTAGCCCTGGTGGCGGTGGGTACCGGGGTAAAAATGGAGGATTAGCACCGGTTAACACTAAGTCCCGCCTTAGTAATTGATGCTGTCAATCAGCCAGCAGCCATTACTAAGGCGGTAGTAATGAAATTGAGATACATGGCCATGTATGATACTGTCTGATGGACCCTGTATCTAAGCCTACCACATTGTAGGCTTAGATACAGGGCCCCATCAGACAGTAATCTTATGCTGTTTAAGATTACTGTCTGCTGGGGACCTGTATCTAAGCCTAACATGTGGTAGACTTAGATACAGGGTCCAACAGACAGTATCACACATGGCCCCCGTATCTAAGCCTACCACATAGTAAGCTTAGATGCATTGCCATGTATGATCCTGTCTGTTGGACCCTCTATCTAAGCATACCACATGTTAGGCTTAGATACAGGACCCCAGCAGACAGTAATGTTATACAGTATAAGATTACTGTCTGCTGGGGACCTGTATCTAAGCCTAACATGTGGTAGACTTAGATACAGGGTCCAACAGACAGTATCACACATGGCCCCCGTATCTAAGCCTACCACATAGTAAGCTTAGATGCATTGCCATGTATGATCCTGTCTGTTGGACCCTCTATCTAAGCATACCACATGTTAGGCTTAGATACAGGACCCCAGCAGACAGTAATGTTATACAGTATAAGATTACTGTCTGCTGGGGCCCTGTATCTAAGCTTACAATGTGGTAGGCTTAGATACAGGGCCCATCAGACAATCTCATACATGGTCATGTATATAAGCCCACCATGTGGTAGGCTTAGAAACAGGGTCCATGTGTGATACTGGCTGTTAGACCCTGTATATAAGCCTACCACAAGGCAGGCTTACATACAGGACCCCAGCAGGCAGTAATGTTACACTTACCCTCATCTTCGAGTCCGGGTGCAATGGATGTCCCAACACCATCCAGCATTGTGATGCCATGCGCGGCGCAGGACTTCCTCTGCGCCCATAAGGAGGGCAACTATAGTGTTATTACTATAGTAATATGGGCCCGTGTATTTTGACATAGGCCCTAATTACTATGTTAAAATTTAACAGACGCGGTGCGGAGGGCCGCGGCACGGTCGCAATTGCGACCGCTGCACGGTCGCAATTCTGACTGCTGCGGCCCCTGTAGCTACACCACTGAATGTGGCAGTCGCCCATGGATCTGGGGCACCTGGCCAAAGATTCGGGACTTGGGCCCCGGAGGCCCGGTGCTATCGACGCCCCTGCACATTCTTAGTAGGCAGCTAAAAAGTCATACAACTTTTATTAGTAATATGAACCTACAAATTTTATGTGATTTGTCATGTGCATAGTGTCACGTATTAGAAAAACAGAACAGACATGAAGTAAAGTGAAAAAAAAATCTGCGGAAGTTATATTATATGACTAGGTATGACTTTAGTTTTGCATCTGTAACAGAAAATTGTGCAACACAAGTCACCATTTAACCCTTAGCATTACTCAAACTTTAAGATATATTGAACTTTCTAGAATGATTTGGCTATAAAATACAGTTGAAATGTGAATATTTTTTACAGAAAGGGATTTTACCACTGCAATGTTTTATGAATTGTCAATAGGACATATCATATAATACTATGGGGAATATATGAAAAGGTTTACAACAGTTTTCTGGTGTAAAAAAAAAGTACAATATAATTGGCGCATTTTCCGCCAGGGTAAATTAGTTTAAGACTGGCATTTAAAATATATTCCCTTGAATCATAGGGGTTTGACAACTGTCTCTTTACACGTTTTGTAACTCTCAATTTCAATGAAAAGAACCTGATCTACACTGGTGATTTGGAATTAAACCAGCAGATAGACTCACAAAAGCAATTCACCACATTTATGTCATCGTACAATATATTCCCCTATTCCCACTTAACATAAACTAATCGCTAAGGCCATTTTCACATAGGCATGTTTAAGTCAGAATTTTGCATCGTTAATAGTAAGACAAAACCAAGAGTGGGTCCAAAATATGGAAGAGGCTCCAATATTTCTATTATACTTTTCCCTGTTTATGTTCTACTCTTAGTTTTGCTTTACAACTCCTGTTTTATATTACTGTCTAAAATACTGCCATATAGAAGAGGCCTTATCCTTCTTTTTCATTTGATCACATCCTTGAAAATGGATCATGGACACCGACTGGTTATTATCCACCAGGACACCTTTCCCTTAGTCAGTTTTGAGTATCCACCACAACCACTTTTTATATCTTATCTTGTTTTTTATATATATATATATATATATATATATATATATATATATATATATATATATATATATATATATATATATATAAATATACATATATATATGTATATATATATATATATATATATATATATTTATTTATTTATTTTATTTATTTTATTTATTTTATTTATTTTATTTATTTTATTTTTTTAATTACCATCTTTTATTTCATCCTTCTTTCATTTTTATTTCCAGTACAGAGAGAAAAAGAAAAACAGTCTAATCTAGTACAAGAATACTAGGGGTTCGGGAAAAAACCTTAAGAACCAGTTGTTTTATTGGTTAGACTTATCTATTCATTTATCGCAGGGGGTTTCGGGGATATCCACTTCCTAACAATTAAGAATCTTGACAAAAATAGCAGTCTAGCAATCAAGATCTTTAACTCTACAAATGCTTTCATATACTCTGTGAATATCCTTCCATATCCTCTGTATCGCATACAGTAAAGCAAAAGGTACTACTATGCCTAGTCTGCTCTCAATGCTCTGATATATATTCCTACAATATGAGGTATGTTTTGACAGTTCCAAACCATGTGTAATAGATCCGTATTACTATGTGAACACCTATTACATGCGGCATTATTTCTGAGGCCCATTTTTTGTAAAAGGGCTGGGTTATAGTATAGTCTATATATTATATTAAATGATATCCATCTATGGTTAATATTAAGTGAAACTATTTTCATATTTTTATATATATTTTCCTAACTTTTCTTATCTAAACATCCTATATTCCTTTCCCATTTTTGTGTACTAGTATGAATAAGTTCAACAAGATCTTCTCCAACTAGTAACTTTATAAATTAGAGAGAGTGCATTTCTAAACTTATTAAGTTTAATCAATAATTTGAGCCCCCTATGTTCAGCGACTTTAAAGTGTTCATTAACCTCCTTTTTGTATGCATGAAACATTTGGTGGTATCTAAAATAAAATTTCTTACCTATCCACTCCAATCTTTATACCCAGATAGTCAAAGTTGTGAGATGTATCTAGGATATGCAATCCACTCATCTGCCCCATCAGATCCCTATCCAGTGGGAGAAGGACGGATTTGTTCCAATTTATGCTTAACCCGGACAGCTTCCCAAACTCCTTGAATCGATTTATCCCTCTGGGCTAGTCTTTTCTGTATTATTGAGGCACATCAGGATATTATCAGCATATAATAGGATCTTGCCCCTCTCTCCTTTGCATCCAAAACCAGTTACTTGTATGTCTTCTCGCATTAATATTGCTAATGGTTATGTAAACATGGCAAATAGAAGCAGGGAATGAGGGCATCCATGTTGAGTTCCCCTAGTCAATTGGTCTGTCTCTTTTCACTCTTCTCACCTTCAGCCTAGCACTTGGAGAACAGTGCAATAGTTTAACCCACTAAATGAAATCTCTGCCGATGACAAATTTATCCATTACTCTTCAGAAGAAAATCTACTTCACCCTGTCGAATGCATTTGAGGTATTTAAAGACAGGATGGAGCGGGTTTCCTCCCCCAGCCCAACTACATTAACAAACCATATTAGCAAACAACATGCAAAGGTTCATGCTTGTACTTCTATTTGTTATGAAGCCACATTGATCTGGTCTGGGTAGATTATAGCTGCTATTATCTTTTTCAATCTTAGAGCTAACATTTTCGCCAATATTTTAATGTCAGTATTTATTAGCTAGATAGGTCTATATGATTCTACCTTGTTTGGGTTGTTATTCGTTTTTAATACAAAGGCAATAACAGCTTCCTTCATAGAACTAGGCAACTTTTCCTGTTTTTACATTCATTCAAGACTTCCAACAACATCACCATATTTCCTGTAAATCTCAAATGGAAAACCATCTGAGACAGGTGTCGAATTCCTAGTAAATTATTTAAGCCATTCCCCTAATTTCTCCAGGGCGAATGACTCCTCCAAAGAGGCTCTCTGAGTTTCAGAAAGCGCCGGGAACGTTATTTGTTTTAGATATATTTCAATCTTAGTCAAGTCCACCTCAATCGTGGAAGCATATAACTGAGAGAAACAACTTCTAAATTCGGACCTAATTTCTTTCTTGTCCTGTGTTATAGCTCCCAAACATGTTCCAGTAGAGACACATTTTTGCTGTTCTTGTTGGTTCCGAACAATGTCAGCCGGTAATTTTCCCGACCTACCTGTCTCGCAAAAGTATTTTTTTAGAGCAAATAAATAGTTTTTCTGGGCCAAACACAAAAGATGTTACTTATATTTACCTCTGGCTAATGCCAGGTCATTTATAATTATCTCCGTTGGATCGTCCGAAACCTCCTGCCAATTAATTATTTGAGATTTTAAATCTCTTTTCCTCTGTCCAAAGGATTGTGTAGGAATGCAATCTTATTTATTAAAACCCCTCTCAAAAAGGTTTTCAGTGAGTCCCAGACAAAATGTATATGAGTAGAGCGTCGATTAAGTTCTCAAAAGGATAATATTTGTTGTCTAATTAATTAATGACTGCTAATGATGGACAGCCAATGTGAATTAATCCTGGTAAGGCAGTACCGCGAACCCTGCCCTTCAGATCTACCACCATCGGAGAGTGATTCGAGACCCTCAAAGTTTCAATATCATTTCAATTATATCCAATCCACTCTCTTTCACCAAAAGCATATCAATTATAGACATTGAGTTATATGTCTGGCTTTAACATGAGAAGGCTTTTTTATTTTGATATTTCATCCACCATACATCTTCAAAGCCTGTTTCCTCACAACATTTTGCCAGTGGGAATGGATCTCTGTGGGTCAGTGGAGCTGCCTACCACAGTTCTAATTCTGTCCAACCGTACATCCAGAACGCAATTAAAATCACGATTTATCATTAACAGACAGTTATCCCTCTGCTGGATAAATAAGAGCAGTTGATTCAGTACATAGGGTGAATAAGGGGAAGGTATGTAAATAAATGCCAGAATCCATCTAAGCCCCTCTAAGCTACAATAGAGGAATATGTATCTTCCCTCATTGTCAATAGCTGTTGATAATACACTAAAATTGATATTTTTGTGTATCAAAACAGTTATCCCTCTGGATTATGTAGATTATACTGAGTTGTAATCCTGGCCAGCCCAATTTTTTTTACAATTATTCCTAGCTTCTCCCCTGTCAAAGGTGTTTCAGTTAGAGCAGGGGTCTCAAAGTTTAAGTGACGCTAAATGCAGTCTGCCTACTCAGTTGGCAGCATTTGGCAGACACCAGCATGTCAAGAGTGGGCAGTCCCTTTTTAGATAGTGCCACAGTGCACTCGGTAGATAACGCCCTAGTGCCCTCTGTAGATAATGCCAGAGTGCGCTCTGTAGATAATGCCACAGTGCCCTCCGTAGACAGTGCCACAGTGCCCTCAGTAGATAATACCACAGTGCCCTCTGTAGATAGTCAAACACACCCCCTTTTAGATAGTGCCACACACACCCCATTGTAGATAGTACTACACACCCCTCCTATAGATAGTGCCACACACCCCCTATAGATAGTGACACACATACACCCCTACTGTAGATAATGGCATACATCCACCCCCTGTAGATAGCACACAACACACCCCATCCTGTCAACAGTGCTACACCCCCCTCCCTCTAGGAGTTGAATCCCCAGCCAGAGCATTACCGAAGCTCGGGCCAGGGATTCTTCTGCTGGTATAGCCCCTGACGTCACTGTCCATATATGGACAATGACGTCAGGGGCCACCTCTAGGAGCGGAATCCCCGGCCAGAGCGTCGGCAACTTTCTGGCTGGGGATTCCTCTCCCGGAGGAGCCCCTGATGTTACTGTCCATGTATATGGACAGTGACGTCAGGGGCCTACTCTAGGAACGGAATCCTCGGCCAGAGCGTCGGAAACACTCTGACTGGGGATTCCACTTCTAGAGGGAGCCCCAATGGAGCTATCTACAGGGAGGGGGTTTAGCGCTGTCGACAAGGTGAGGTGGCCGGGGATTCCACTGCAAGAGGAGCCCCTGATGGGACAGTGAAGCCAGGGGCTCTTCCAGGAGAGGAATCCCCGGCCCGACCGTCGGCAACACTCTGACTGGGTATTCCACTTCTAGAGTGAGCCCCAATGGCGCTATCTACAGGGTTTTTGGCACCATCTACAGGGGGTGGCCCTTTCTACTGGGGGGTTGTACGACATTTTCTATAGGGTATGTGTGTGTAGCGCTCCTCCTGCTCTCTGCTGTCCCGAGGATGACTCGGGAGCTACGGTGCCCCGCGGGATGCAGATGACAGCCCTCGCATGTTTGAGACCCCTGGGTTAGAGCAGTTATTTCCGGAAGAGGTCTGTTTATTAAATCATATACCATGCATCGCTTTGTTTTATCCCCTAGTCCTCTTACATTCCACGTTAAATATTTTCGATCCTCTTGGCGGGTATTCCTAACCTGCTACATGACCTGCAAAGTGAAACATACATGCAGCCCTCTTCCACTTCAGGACACTCCTCCCTCCTTCACAACCTGTTATGGCAATTATGACAATATTAGAGTAATATATCACATTGTGCCATACTACGTATATTAGCATTATTTACATCAAGTCAGTCTGCTGCTTGTTCTGGTGAGGCAAAAAAGCTGGTATGATCTTGATAAATTACTCACAGTTTTGCTGGAAATAATAGCGAATAGATAATGTTGGCTTGTGCAGCCTTCTTTTGACCTCCATAAAGAGTGATTTTTGCGTATTCTGAATAGATTGAGATTTTTACATTGTTAGACATGAAATTGTGGTTGTCTCTCGACTTCAGATCATATCTCTATCATTGGTACACAAAATTTTACAGGGACTGGGCGTGACGGCACCCCTGGTTGGTGCTTTTTGCCCATCACCCGGTGGGCACATTCTATGCCAAACAGCGGAGATAGATACTCTTTGCCACTGATTTCCCCTTTCTCAACTTATCCTCCATGTCTTTAATTTTTTTCCCTTAACTCCTTGTTTTCTGCCAACACTTTTGCTAATTTTTTTAACAAATAAATGAGGAAAAGCACCCCAACATCTGTAAAGCAACTTCTCCAGAGTAGGGAAATACCGAACATGTGGTCATAAACTGCTGTTTGGGCAAGCGGCAGGACTCTTTGGGAGTACAGATTTTGCTGGATTGATTTCTCTGAACCATGTCGCATTTGTAAAGCTACTAAGGTACCAGTACAGTGGAAACCCCCCAAAAGTGACTCCATTTTAGAAACTACACCCCTAGAGGAATTCATCTAGGGGTGTAGTGAGCAATTTTACCCCCCAGGTGTTTCATAGATTTCATTACAATTGGGCAGTGAAAATGAAAAATGAATTTTTTTTCCACTAAGACGTAGCTTTAGGTCAAAATGTTTCATTTTCTCATCAAATAAAGGAGAAAAAGCACTCCAACATTTGTAAAGCAACTTCTCCAGAGTACGGAAATACCCCATATGTGGTAATAAACCACTGTATGAATACACATCAGGGCTCAGAAGGGAAGGAGCACCATTTGGCTTTTGGAGAGCAGATTTTGCTGGATTGGTTTTTCTGCACCATGTCGCTTTTGCAAAGCCCCTTATCTACCAGTACAGTGGAAACTCCCCAAAAGTGACTCTATTTGGCAAAGTACACCCATTTAGGAATTCATTTAGGGGTGTAGTGAGCATTTTGACCCCACAGATGTCTCATAGATTTTATTAGAAATGGGCAGTGAAAATGAAAAATTACATTATTTTCCAATAAGATGTAGCATTAGTTCAAAATTTTTCATTTTCTCAACAAATAAAGGAGAAAAAGCCCCTCCTACTTTTGTAAAGCAACTTCTCCCGAGTACAGAAATACCCCATATGTGGTCATAAACCTCTGTTTGGATACACGGCAGGATACAAGGGAAGGAGTGCCATTTGGCAGTTGGTGCGCAGATTTCTGGGCGACATGTTGCATTTATAAAGCCCCTGAGGTACCAGTACAGTAAGAACCCCTGAAATGTGACTCCATTTGGTAAACTACACCCCTTGATGAATTAATCTAGAGGTGTAGTCAGCATTTTGACCACACGGTTTTGCTGAATTTATTAGAATTGGGATGTGAAAATAAAAAAAAAAATTAACATTTTTTTTGCGAAAAGATGTAGTTCTAGCCCAAATTTTGCATTTTCACAAAGACTATAGGAGAAAAGCACCTCAACGTTCGTAAAGCATTCTCTCCAGAGTAAGGCAATACCCCACATGTGGTGAGATTTTACAAGATTCGTTTTTTGACACCATGTTGCATTGAGCTATAGTACCAGTACAGTGGAACCCCCCGAAAAATTACCCCATTTTGGAAACTAGATCCCTCAAAGAATTTATCTAGGGGTATAGTGAGCATTTTGACCCCACAAGTGTTTTGCAAAAATGAGTACACAATAGATGTTGCAGATTGAAAATTGCTTTTTTCCACAGATATGCCATTTCAGTGCCCAATGTGTTGTGCCCAGCTTGTACCACCATAGACACACACCCCATAAATTGTTAAGCGGGTTTTCCAGAATACAGTAATACTCCATATGTGGTCATAAATTGCCGTTTGGGCACACTGCCAGGCTCAGTTGAACCACTATTTGGCTTTTGAAGTGCAGATTTTGCTTGGTGTTTTACTGGTATTTCATCTTATAATGTGGGGGCATATGTAATCTGTGCAGAGTACATCAGGGTATATGTAAACTGGGCGGAGTACATCTGGGTATATGTAAGCTGGGCGGAGTACATCAGGGTATATGTAGCTGTGCGGAGTACATCAGGGTATATGTAAACTGGACGGAGTGCATCAGGGCATAATAGGATGATGTAATAATGGGGTAAATGAATAATCCATGGATTGGTGTGGTACGCTTTGAACCAATCCTTTATTCACAGGCCGGGTTTATTGGGTATTATACAAAATATCTGCACTCCAGTATTGCCTAATCTTTGACATCTTCACTAGCCCTATAAGCCGCACAAGGCCCTAAAGTTTCCTCATCTCCGCTGCATCTACAGGGTCCACCTGTGGGGTCCAGCAAATGTTGATGTGGGGTATTTGGTGAAATTCTACTGGACCTAAAAAATTTGCATAATTTTGCATCATTGCGTTTTGAGAGTCATAACATGTTATTTTTTTTTCATTGACTGAGCTATGTGAGGGATTGTTTTTTGTGGAAGGAGCTGTAATTATTATTGGTTGGGGTACATGCGATTTTTTTTTTTATCACTATTTATTACATTTTTTGGGAGATGAGGAAACCAAAAAACTGTAATTCTAGCACGGTTTTGTTTATTTCATTTTGTACAGTGTTCTCCGTGCAGTATAAACAACATGTTAACTTTATTCTGCGGGTCGATACGATTACAGTAACACCAAATTTATATTGTTGTTTCATTACGTTCCCACAGCCATAACTTTTTTATTTTTTAGTTGATATCGCTGTGGGAGGACTTGTTTTATGCATGACGAACTGTAGTTTCTATTGGTACCATACTGGGTTACTTGCAACTTTTTGATCACTTTTTATTAAAAAAATTTTGAGACAAGATGACCAAAAAATTAAATGCTCTCATGGTTTTTTATTATTGTTTTTTAAGTTGTTCGCCGTGCGGTAAAAATAATGAGATATTATTATAGATCTGGCCGTTCCGAACGCGACGATACCTATTATGTATAGTTTTCTTTTCATTTTTTCATTTTTTTCTAATAATAAAGGAGTTGATCAAGGAAACAGGGCGATTGTTGTTTCTATTATTTAAAACTTTTATTTATTTATTTTTCTTTAAATCTTTTTTTTACCTATTTCACTTTTTTTTTAACACTTACCTGGGGAGTTGAAGATCTGATCTTCTGATCCCCGGTACAATACACTGCACTACTTATGTAGTGCAGTGTATTGTAACTGTCATTCTTCATCTGACAATTAGCCTATTAGGTGCTGCCTCGGGCATGACCTAATAGGCTTCCGTATCTGGGCAACCAGGAAGCCTAGCAACGATCCATCACACGGGGGGCCGGGGAGGTACAGAGGGAGCCCACTTCAATGCGGCTGATGCCATTGACAGCCGCATTGAAGGGGTTAAACGGCGGCGATCAGCGGTAACTGCCATTGCAGCGGGATGTCAGCTGTGTATTACAGCTGACAGCCGCTGAAGATGAAGCGCGCACAGCTCCTGTGCCCGCTTCATCTACAGGGCGTGACTGTGTGTCCTATTGCGGAAATGCACTGTGAATCAGGACATACAGTCACGCCCTATAGCGGGAAGGGGTTAAGGCCCTGTTCACATATTTTTTACATCAATGGGAAAGCATGCCGTTAGTGCATAAAAAAAGAAATGTCAGGTAAATTCTTTGGCGTGCAAAATGATCCGAAATTCTGTCTAGTTTCCATTGTCAATGGGAATCCTGAGTAAAACAAAACGTGGCAAATACGCGTAAAAAAATGCATCAAAATGCGTCAAAAAAGTCTGTAGTTTAAAAAGCGCTTTACAAAAACGCTAGCGGTTTTGACACATTTAAACGTCAGTTTTTTTGAGCGCCGTGTAAACAAAGCCTAAATTGTCTTCCCTTTTATTAACCCACCTTTCTTCAGTAATCTGATAATCTGATTATCAGTGTCAACAGAAGATCCTTAATCGAAAGGCATTTTCTTCCTGTTAATGATTGTGAACACAAATGAAACATAATTTTATTTGAAGTCATTAGTTTGAAGTCCCATCAGTTGTAACTTGCAGCAGTAAGGCTAATTTTCTTGGAACATTGGTTAAATATTATTCTTGGACCCCGAATAAATTACCTTCCTTGTGTATAATTACTTATAGCTTTTATAAACACTTGCGTATTTTATACCAATTTTAATATTCATCATATTAACAATAGAAAGTCAGCAAAGTAAAGAAACAATAACAAGAAATACCCTAAGGGATCTCACAGTAATTACTTTATTATGGTCTCTTGGGCTTTGATTTTCTTTTAGCTTTTATGCGGAAAAATATATTTTTAACAAACTCTCAATCATTCAGCTGAAATGCCTACTGTTTCAAGGATAGTAACTAAAAATACATACTGCAAATTCGTTTTCGTCCGAACAATAGTAGAATACTTTTTTTTAACCAACTTTGACTAAAAACGTACTTAAAATGTATGTTTGAAACAGCATGCAAAATGTTTTGAAATAAGGGCCTGTTCACATCACCGTTCGCTTTCCGTTCCGGGGTTCTGTCGGAGGTTTCCGTCGGGTGAACCCGGCAAAGGAAAGTGAAAGTGAAAGCACAGCTTCCGTTTCAGTCACCATTGATCTCAATGGTGACGGAAACAGCGCTAATGCTTTCCGTTCGTCCCCATTCTGGCAGGTTTACGGTTTTCCGACGGAATCAATAGCGGAGTCGACTAGGGGTAATATTTCTAGGGGTATAGTTAGCATTTTGACCCCACAGTCTTTTTTGCAGAATTTTGTGGAATTACGCCGTGAAAATGAAAATCTAGTTTTTCTCTGGAAAAACGTAGAAATTTTTAAAAGGAATAAAGGAGAAAAAGAACCCCAACATTTGTAAAGCAATTTCTCCTGATTACGGCAATACCCCATATTTGGTAAAAAACTGCTGTTTGGACTCACGCAGGTGCGCCTTTCGGATTTTGGTGCACAGATTTTGCTGAAATGGTTTTCGTTACCATGTCGTGTTTGCAACGACCTGGAGGGATCAAAACACTGGAAACCCCCCAAAAGAGACCCCATTTTGGAAACTGCACCCCTCATGGAATTTTTCTAGGAGTATAGTAAGCATTTTGACCCACAGATTTTTTTGCAGAATTAAATGGATGTAGGCCAGGAAAATGAAATTCTATTGTTTTTCTAAAAAACTTAGAAATGTTTAATTTTTACAAGGAATAAGCGAGAAAAAGAACCCCTACATTTGTAAAGCAATTTCTCCTTGATTACGGAAATACCACATATGGTAATAAAATGCTGTTTGGATCCCGGCAGGGCTTTTCTAAGCCGTGCCTTGGATCCAAACAGCAGTGAGTAAGTAACGCTATTTGGCTTTTATAGCTCAAATTTAGCTGGAATGGTTTTTGGGTGTCTAGGGGTATAGTGAACATTTAGGCCCCACAGGTCTTTTGCAGAATATCAATATTTTTTCAACTAAAATGTTGCATTTTTTCATTTTCACAATGGATAAAGGAGAAAAATCACCACAACATTTGAAAATCTATTTTTCCTGAGTACGGAAATACCATATAATGTACTCGGAAACTGAAAAAAATTATTTGCCGTCTGAAATTGGAAAAAACTGTGATTCCTCCATGATTTTTGGGGTTTCGTTTTTACGGCTTTCACCGTGTGGTAAAAATGAGAACTGAACTTTATTCTGCGGCTCAATAGGATTAAGGTGATACCAAATTTATATAGTTTTTTTTTATATTTTTTATATTTTATATATTTTATATTTTAGCAAAAACTGTTTGCTAAAAAAAATTTGTTTTGTTTCACCACATTCCGAGAGCCATAAATGTTTTATTTTTTGGTGAGCGATATATGGGCTTATTTTTTGCAGGATGAGCTGCCATTTTCATTAGTACCAGTTTTTTGGTACATGCAAATTTGAAAACACTTTTTATATAAAAAAAAAATAATTAGCGCTAAGGTGACCAAAAAAACCAGCGATTTTGGTGTTTTAAATTCTTTGTTTTACGGCGTTGACCATGCAAGTTAAATAATGGTATATTGTAATACTTCTGACTTTTACGTACGTAGCAATACCAATTTGGTTTATTTTTTTACATTACTTAAAAAGAAAAATGGGAAAAGTGGTTTTCTTTTACACTTTAAAACATTTTTTTTCACTACTAATAACTTTATTTACACATTTTATTAGTCCCCCTAGGGGACTTGAACCTGCGATCATTGGTACAATACACTGAAATACTAATTGTCATTTCTACAAGTTTCTGTAACAGAGCGATCGCTGTTCCTGTCCATTAGCCCCGGGTGTCAGTTGTAATAAACAGCTGACACCCGCAGCATATGGAGCAGGCTCAGCACTTGAGCTGGCTCCACACATAAACCCCTACACCACAACATGCTATTAAGTCATAGTGCACAAAGGGATTAATGCGCAGCAGATGGTGCAAAGTGAAAATTGCCATTTTCCACTGATATGGAAAACAAATACCTCATAAAATGTTAAGTGGGTACTCCCGGGTAGGGCAATGCCATATATGTGGATGTAAACTGCTGTTTGGGCACGCTGTAGGGCTCAGAAGGGAGGGAGCACCATTTGGCTTTTGGAGCGAAAGTTTCGCTTGGTAGGAGGTCTGTTTGGAGTATGTAATCTGTGCGGAGTACATCAGGGCATAATAAGAGGGTATAATAATGCGGTAAATAAATAATAATTGATAGATAAATTGCGCCCAATCTTATCCGCTTTTGGAACGCTCTGCACATTTTGTGTCGCCGTATTCTGAGAGCCAGAACTTTTTTCATTTTTCTCCGTTGATTTAAAAAGTTCTGGCTCTCAGAATACGGCGACACAAAATATGTGTTAGTGCTTATTTCTTGCGGGGCAATCTGTAGTTTCCATTGGTACCATTTTCGGGTACATGCCTGGTTTTTTTTTTATCACTTTTTATTCCATTTTTTGGTAAGCAAGGTGACCAAAAACCATCAATTCTGACAATGTTTTAATTTGTATTTTGTTTTACAGTGTTCACCGTGCGCTATAAATGAAAATTTTACTTCATTCTACAGTTCAATACAATTACAGCGATAGCATATGTATATAGTTATTTTATGTTTTGCAGCATTTGCACAATAAATTCACTTGTTTTAAAAAAATAATAAAAAAATTTGTATAGCCATATTCTGAGATCCATTACTTTTTTAATTTTTCATTCAAATACAATTCAGTCACTATTTTGGGGTACATGCGACTTTTTGATCACTTTTTATTCTATATTTTGAGAGGGGTGGTGACCAAAAAATAGTGATTCTGGCATTGTTTTTTTGGTTTTTTTTTTCGCGGTGTTTACCGTTCGGGAAAAAGAGCATTATATTTTTATAGTTTTGGGCTGTTATGAACGCGGTGATGCCAAATAAGTATACTTCTTTTTTTTTATGGTTTCATCTTTTTCCTATAATAAAAGTCTTATTATAGGAAGAAAAGCAATTCTTGTTTGTTTTACGTATAACTTTTATTTTTACACTTCTATAAAACACTTGACATGCAGCACTAATCGCTGCTATAATACATTACACTACTTACGTCAGGGGCTGGTCCTCATAGGCTTCCATAAATGGCAGACCCAGAGGCCATTGCCATGCCAACCGTCAGCAACCCCACGATCGCACTGTGGGGGTTGCCGATGTGCTACAAACCCCTTAAATGCGCCGATTTAGGACAGTGTGCGCCAGGAACCCCGCAGTAACTGTACATCCTGGTGCGAGAAGTAACTATATATATATAATGTGTGTGTAGGGGATTTTTTTTCTATACCTGTAAAGTTCTGATCTGGTACACTAAGATGTTTCTGCTACCTACTTGAAAATGCCATGTTGTATGCCTGACCATACAATAGTCGGGTATCCCCCATTTGGAATTTTTTGCCCTGAATGCTAACCCAGTCCTTACGCTTTAAAAGGGTTAACTTCCGATTTAATTTTTTTCGGGTTACTCTGATATATTTATTAGTTGTATTTAAACATGTCTATGCTGCAAACACAGATAGGTCTTTCTGTACCTCGAGTTGCTCACTTGTCCTTTACTGTTTATTGATCGCTGTTGGCAATTAACCCTGTATAACCCCTCTCTATCGTTGACTATATGGCCGTATCTTTAAATTGTATTTAATGAAATGTGCATGGTTTGGGGACTGTACCTAAACTGACCTCTCTATTCTCTCACATCAGGCGATCCAATCACTGCATTATAGGCTTTCAAGAAACTCATCTGACAAATCTGATTGTCTTAAAAAAACCTTGGATACAATGCACGTGTCTTTCTTTTCACACCAGTTACTCCAGAGGAGTATCCCTGTTAATACACCGCTCTGTGCGTTGCAACCCAGTACATATCCGGATGGACCCTGAAAGCAGATTTGTATTTGTCTATGCTGAAGTCGACACTAAACCATATGTTATTCTATGTGTTTATCATGGTTTGTGGGTATGTAGACCCACTAGGCCGCACCGCCGTAGCGGGGAGGCAGTTGGCCAAACAATAGAGCACCCCAGTAATACAAAGTCCTGCACTAGGGTACCTGGATAGTCAAGACAGTGGCCAGAGCTCTGGCATGGATGGAGGTGGGTGCAGCATGTTACTCCAGATGTGGCGGATGACAGCAGGTGCCGCAGGTTGCGCCAGACTTGGCGGATGACACGGGACGTGGCGGATGACACGGGACGTGACGGATGACACGGGATGTGACGGATGACACCGGACATGGTGAATGACACAGGACGTGGCAAGCGACAGCAGGTGCAGTAGTCATGACTCCAACACTAGTAGGCACAGGAACAAGAACACAGCATGGGATACAGGAAGGGGTAACAACTGGAATGGGAAAACACTAAGGAACCATTTGCAAGACAGACTTGGGAAACACTAACAACGCTCAGGCAAGGATCAGAGGGCAGAAGGGCAGGGACCTTCTTATAATCCAGGAAATCATTGAGGAGTTGATGATGATGATTGTTTTCATGTGCGCGGGCTGGTCCTTTATGTCCGGGCACGAGAGTGCGCGCACACCCTACGGTACACAGCGAACCGGAATGGAAGTGAGCGCTGGAATCTCCTAGGAAGGAGATGGGGACCAGCGCTCACTGATCCATGGCTGCTGGCGTTGGGAGGTTAGTAAACCCGACGTCTCGTGGCCATGGACACTACAGTATTTATAATCCACCACAAGCTGATTCTTATGTTCTTCAAGCAGCAATTACATTTGCCCATCAATTCCCAAAATCTTTCATTTTATGCATGGGTGACTTTAACCCCTCAAGGACGCAGCCTTGTTTTGGCCTTAAAGGGAATGTGTTGCCAGCAAAACATGTTTTTTTTTTTTTTAGTTAAACAATTAGTGTATAGGTGATTAAACATTGTTCAGTCAGGAAATATTATAAATTGGATTCAATTGGATTCAATTTATAATATTTCCCATTGCTGGTCACTAGATGGAGCCATTCCCAAAATTGCAGCATTGCATGTGGTAAAGCAACCACATTGCTTTATGCTGCAAAATTGGGTAAAAAAACCCTCGCTCTAGGGAGCTCTCAGCATCCCCCCCTCCTTTATCCTGGCTAGTGCCGGGAGAAACGAGGGGTTTGAACGGTCTAACCTCCTACACTGTCTGTCGCCATTTTTTCAGCTAACACACAGTGTAGAAGGTTTACATACACTAGTAAACACACAGTAAAACACGAACATACATAGAAATCCCTTACCTGCTCCAGTCGCCGCCGCTCCCTCCGGTCCATCCGCTCCGTCTGCTGCCGCTGCTCCATGTGCACAAGTCCGGAAGCCGCGACCGGAAATAGTAATCTTACTGTCCGGCCGCGACTTCCGGTCCACAGGATAATGGCGCCGGACGGCGCGCATTTCAAATTGAACTGTGTGGGAGCGGCGCATGCGCCGTTCCCACACAGCGGCGTACATGTTGGTGGATGGAACGGGACCCGTTCGCAGTCCCTATGGGACTGGAGCTGCCGTATTCCATGTCTGTATGTGTCGTTAATCGACACATACAGAAATGGAAAAAAAAATGGCAGACCCCATAGGGAAGAAAAAGTGTAAAAATAAGAAAAAGTAACACACAAACACACAAATTAATCCAAACGTTTTTAATAAAGCACTAACATCTTTAAAATATAAAAAAAAAAATTGTGGTGACACTGTTCCTTTAAGGCTCAGAGCCCATTTTTGAAATCTGACATATTTCACTTTATGTGGTAATAACGTCGGAATGCTTAAACCTATCCAAGCGATTCTGAAATTGTTTTCTCGTGCCACATGACACTTTGGACTTTATGTTAGTGGTAAAATTTGTTGAATATATTCAGTGTATATTTGTGAAAAATGGCAAAATGTAGAGAATTTTTTTTAAAAATAGTATTTTTGTGAATTTTAATGCATCTGGTTGTAAAACAGATGGTTATACCCCCCCCCCCCCAATAGTTACTAGTTCCCATTTCCCATATGTCTACTTTAGATTGGCATCGTTTCTTGAACTTTTTTTTATTTTTCCTGGACGTTACAAGACTTAGAACATAAACAGCAATTTCTCATATAATTAAGAAAATTTCAAAGGCCTTTTTTTTAAGGTACCTGTTCAGTTCTTAAGTGGCTTTGAGGGGCCTATGTATTAGAAACACCCATAAAACACCCCATTTAAAAAAAACTAGCCCCCTCAAAGTATTCAAAACAGCATTTAGAAAGTTTTTTAACCCTTTAGGCATTTCACAGGAATTAAAGCAATGTGGAGGTGAAATTTGCAAATTTAATTTTTCGTGCTGAATTTCAATTATATTGAAAAAAAATTCTGTAACACAGAAGGTTTTACCAGAGAAACACTACTAAATATGTATTGTTCAGATTCTGCAATTTTTGAAATGTCCCACATGTGGCTCTAGTGTGCTCGTTGACTAAAACACAAGCCCCAGAAGCAAAGAAGCACCTAGTGCATTTTGGGGCAACTTTTTTTATTAGAATATATTTTAGGCAGCATGCCAGGTTTGAAGAGGTGTTAAGGTGCCAAAACAGTACGAATCCCCAAAAAGTGACCCCATTTTGGAAACTACACTCCTCAAGGAATTCATTTATGGTTGTTGTTGTTACCATTTTGACCGCACAGTTTTTTCACAGCACGTATATGAATTGGGCTGTGAAATTAAAAATATTTCATTTTTTCCAATAAGATGTCATTTTTTAATCAAAATTTCTTATTTTCACAGGAAACAAAATACCCCATTTTGTTGCCCAATTTGTCCTGAGTGCGGCATTCGTGGTGATAAACTGCCGTTTGTCCCCATGGGAGGGCTCAGAAGGAAAGGACCACCATTTGGCCAACTGGAGCTTTTCTGGTGCTAAGTCATGTATGCAGAAACCCCTGAGAAGTGACCCCAGTTTAAAAACTACACTCCTTAAGGCATTCATCTAGAGGTGTAGTGAGCATTTTGACCCCACAGGTATTGTGTAAAAGGAAATGCGCAGCAGATGGTGCAGTGTGAGATTTTCAATTTTCTATATATCTATGCCATTTCATTGTCCGATATATTGTGCCCAGCATAGAGATATACACCCCATAAACTGTAATGTGAGTTCTCCTGGGTATGGCAATTGTCGGTTATCAGCTGCCTGGGCACACAGCAGGGCTCAGAAAGGAAAGATGAGGGGGATAAGGGATGTATGATAAATTTTAAACACTTTCATACAGAGCCCTGGTTTTTCAGGACACATGTCACATTGATATATTGTGTCCTCCCTTATCCCCCTCTTATAGCAGACTTTGCACCTCTTTTGACTTTTTCCCTTCTTGCCAGTTTGGGGAACTTCTGGAAAGTGTTGCCCTGGTACGATGCGTGTGGCCTCGCTTCCAGAAGTACTGGGTGCCCCCTTCTTGGTCCCTAAAGATTAGGTTCTTGATAATGATGTGCACCGCCAGCTTCTTATACCACACCGCATGGCGCTGTAGGGCTTCAGGACTTGATCTGACAAGTCCACCCCTCCCATGTACCTATTTTAGTCCAGGATGCAATCTGGTTTGGGGGTCTCTGTACTGGTGTATTGTTGTCAATACAAGGACTTCTCTCCTGTACTTGACACACAATATGTTGCTGCTAGATTTTGCGCTGCTGTCACCCCTTCTGAGTGTTTGCCCAAGCAGAGTCTTAGGGAGGTCTCTCAGATTTCCTCTAGCAGTGCCGCATGCCGCAGTACTTCTGGAAGCGAGGCACTTGGAGAGCGGGACGCTGGTATAAACATTTATCCAGGTAGAGATGGTAACCCAGGTCCAGCAGTGGGTGCATCAAATCCCACACAATTTTTGCATTAACTCCCAGTAAGAGGGGGCATTCTGGGGGCTGAATACTGCTGTCCTTCCCTTCATATATAATAAATTTGTAGGTATACCCTGATGCACTCTTGCACAGCTTATACATCTTCACGCCATACCTTGCCCTCTTACTCGGCAGGTAGTGGCGGAATTGAAGCCTTCATTAAAAATGTACCAGGGACTCATCAATAGAAATCCACTTCTCGGGGTGTATGCTTGGGAAAACAGGGCACTGAAACGGTCTAATAGGGGTCTCCGTTTATACAAATGGTCAAAACTGGGGCCATCTCAAGGTGGGCACTGCTCATTATCAGTATATATATATATTTTTTTTAGCTTCCAGTTCAGTTCTGAAGTTGCTTTGAGGGGCTTATATATTAGACACGCACATCAAACACCCCATTTTAGAAACTAGACCCCTCAAAGTATTCACAACACCATTTAGATTTTATTAACCCTTTAGGTGTTTCACAGGAATTTAGAGCAAAGTAGAGGTAAAATTTACATATTTCTTTTTTTGTCAGAAAATCGTTTTTATTTCATTTTTTCCTGTAAAACAGAAGGTTTTACCAGAGAAACGCAACTCAATATTTATTGCCCAGGTTCTTCAGTTTTGAGAAATATTCCACATGTGGCCCTAGTTCACTAATGGACTGAAGCAGTGAAGCAAAGGACCACCTAGAGGATTATGAGGCCTCCTTTTTATTAGGCACCATGAAGAGGTCTTGTGGTGCCAAAACAGTGGAGAACCCCCCAAAAGTGACCCTATTTTGGAAACTAGACCCCTTGAGGATTTCTTTGTAGTTTTCATGGGGTGCATGTGACTTTTTGATCATTTTGTATTCTATTTTTAAGTGGCGTGGTGACTAAAAACAGAAATTCTACTATTGTTTTTTATCGTATTTTTTTTACAGCGTTCACCGTGCGCTATAAATGACATATTCACTTTATTCTGCGGGGCGATACGATTACGGCGATACCAGATGTTTATAGTTTTTTTTTAATGTCTTATGGCGTTTGCACAATAAAATACTTATTGTAAAAAATAATTTTCTTTTTGTGTTGCCATACCAGAACTTTTAGATTTTTCCATCAAGAAAGCCGTGCAAGGACTTGTTTTTTGCGTAACGAACTGTAGTTTCGATCAGCACCATTTTTAGGTACATGCGACTTTTTGATCTCTTTTTATTTAATTTTTTTGGGAGGTGAAGTGACAAAACAATTGTAATTCTGGTATAGTTTATTGTTATTTTCTTATATGGCGTTCACTGCGTGGGATAAATAACGAAATAATTTTGTAGTTCAGGCCGTTACGGATGCGGCGATACTAATTATGTATAGTTTACTTGTTTATCTATTATCTATACGAGACAGCAGCTGTCACAGCTCCTGTATGTGTTGGGATGACGGCTGAAATGGCCGTTACTCTCGTGACGTACAATTAGGTCATGGATCGCGAACGATACAGCTACCATGCCCTAATAGTACATCCAGGAGCGGGAAGGGGTTAACCAGGTAATGTACCCATTTGTGGACTGCTTCTCACAGGGTCCTGCCTCTGCTGAGACTCTCCCTACCCCCTTATGTCAGCTGATAGAAGGTGTGGGTTGGATCCACCTACAGAGATGCTGTGATCCACATGTTTTAAAATATACTTGCCATTCCTCAGGGAGAGATGTTCTCTGTAGAATTGATTATGTTTTTGGCTCCCCAGCATATCACTATATGTCTCCTCAGTTTCCCACAATCGTAGAGGAATCTCAGACCATAGTGCGGTATTAGTTAGGTTGCAATTTCCAGGTCAACCCATACCCTAAATTGGGACACCTTTAGAGCTTACTTACGTGGCTGTTTACTGTCTACAATTTCTTATATTAAAAAAACCACAGCTCATGGAACAGGAAGTAGAGTGTCGTGTGACAGGAAAATACCTCTAACTCAGTTTCGATAATCCAAGACTACAGCGGGCACATATTAACAGAGTCAGATGCCATTGCCACTAGATTTAAAGAATATTAAGCCACTTCATAAAGCTCCTCTACTGACCATACTGTAGCAGATGTCTCAGATTATTTGCAAGATTTAACTTTCATCACCTTGTCAGCATAACAGGTAAATTTACTTGATGCCCCCATTTTGGAGGAACTTCAAGAAGCCATTCTTGATATGGCACTTCACAAGTCCCCTGATGGGCTTCCAATTGAAAGTCTATAAGACGTATCAAGAACATGTGGGTCCATTATTACTTGACACTCTTAATCAAGCCTACTCACTCATTCACTCCCCTTCACCTTTTATTACTCCACTATTATAGTGTTATTAAAAATCGGTAAAAACCCTGAAGATATCCTTGGTCAACGTAGATTATAAAATCCTGACCAAAATACTTGCCAAGAGACTAAACCAAGTTATTCTGACAATTATTCATCCAGACCAAACTGGGTTTATGCCCGGAAAATCCACCACCATTGGCGACATACGACTTACTATTACTGAGATGTCGCCAAGGGGAAATATGGAGCACGCTCACGGGCTGAGCGCACTCCATACTCGGCAGCTGACAGCTGTGTTATACAGCCGACACCTCTCTCCAGCGAGCAGAATCAAAGTTCACTTTGATTCCACCCGTTTAACACTTTAAATTGCGCGGTCAATCGTGACCGTGGTATTCAAATTATTGAAGGCCCTCAGGTCTGCCATCTTTGTACTCCTTTGAAGCTCTGCCTCTGGCAGGGCTTCAAAGGAGACTGTCCGTATCACGATATACTGCAATACATTAGTATTGCAGTATATCTTGCAAGCGATCCATCGCTGGTTCAATTCTCCTAGGGGGACTCATAACAAAATGTAAAAAAACCTGTTAAATAACGTTTTTTTTTATGTTTTTAAAAAAAGTATTAAAAGTAAAAAAAAAAAAACCCTTTACCCATTTTTCCCCTAAAGTAATGTTAAAAATAAAATAATAGTTAACATAACTGGTATTGCCGTATCCATAAAAGTCTAAACTATCACAATCTGGCATTGATTAACCCGCTCGGTGATCGTCGTAAAAATTTAAAATGATAAAACACACAAGTTGCTGTTTTTTGATCACCTTAGCACGCCAAAAAATGTAATAAAAAGTGATCAAAAAGTTGCATATACCCAAAATGGTATCGGTGAAAACTACAGCTCGCTACGCAAAAATTAAGCCCTCATATCACTAAATTGACGGAAAAATAAAAACGTTATGGCTCTCAGAACATGGCAACACAAAAATATTTTTTTTTAGAAAATAGCTGTTTTTTTTTTAAAAGTGGTAAAACATAAAACAAATCATATACATTTGGTATGGCTGTAATCCTATCAACCTGTAGAATAAGGTGCACATGTAGTTTTTATCACCTGATGGACGCCGTAAAATAAACCCCCCCCCCCCCAAAAAATGGCGTAATCGCTGTTTTTTCCCATTTCACCCCACAAATATTGTTTTTCAGCTTCCCAGTACACGATGCAGTGCAAAAAATGGTGCCATGACAAACTACAACTTTTCCTGCAAAAAACAAGCCCTCATACGGCTATGTCGACAAAAAAAAAAAAAAAGTTATGGCTTTTGTAATGCAGGGAAGAAAAAATTAAAATGAAAAAACTGAAATTGGCCGTGTCCCCAAGGGATTAACATTAGACGGGACCAGACAATCATAAAATTAGGTAGAGCACACATTGTGCCCTGGGCTATTGCTTCTTTAGACACCATGATGGTGTTCGACTTGCCTTCAACGCTTTGGCTTCTGCCATAATTTTCAGGCCTAGATCTTACTACTTTATAAATCCCCTAAGGCCAATGTGGTGGTTAATGGCATCCCCAATGACTCTTTAGCCGGGTTGTCCACTTTAGCCGGCATTGTTTGCGGTTGCCATTGAAGCCATTGCAATTCGAATAAGATCTATTCCCATAGTAACAGGCATGCAATAGGGAGGAAAACTAGTGTAGTAGGCCTACATGCGGTTGATATGGTCCTCTTTTTGCGTAACCCTAATGAGTCATTTTGCCATGCCATTCAATTACTTAACACCTCACAATTTTCCGGTTTGAGGGTCAATTGGCGAAAATCAACCCTAGTGTATACAACCCTCAATCCAACCCCGGACTCCTTAGTGTCACAATGTGGCTTAGCTGTGGTCACCAAGTTTACATATTTGGGACTTGCTCTGGTTCTAGATCACGCTAACGTGAAAGCTGAAATTAATGTTCCGCTATTAACTTACATAGGGCTGAAATTGAAAATGTGGTCTAGACTACCATTGTCAGTACCAGGTCGTGTCAACCTGATTAAAATGATCAAACAACCTAAGTGTCTATAAATAATGCAACATATGCCAATTTCAGTTCCTCTGTCATATTTCCGCTCCTATAACTACTTGATTGTCATGTTTATTTGGGGCTCCTCACGATGGAAACTTAAGTTAACTACCCTACAATTACCTAAAGAATATGGTGGGATGGCACATTCTGACTTACACATTTATTACCTGGCCAACTACGAGGATTGAGAGACTGGTTCTTAGATATGCCCCTATCAGATATTACTCATTACTTGGCCTCCTTAGTGGCTGGAAGTAGTCTACTCATTTTCCTAGAATACACTCGATTTACAAGACAATCCATGTTACTCCTCATAAATAAAATAGCCTTAGCAATATGGCGCACATTTAAAACTCTCCTACAATTTAGGGATATCTTCCCTGGCATAACCCTACCTTACCCTCCCTACACACTGTACCAGACCCACAATTTTGTCAAGACCTGGGTGTGGTAAGAGTTGGAGATTTATAAAGGGACGGTACTTTTCTCACATTTCTTCAACTACAGGAGACCCATCAACTCCTTCTAGTACAGTGGCATAGATACCTCCAACTTTGACACGCCATTCAAACTCAACTACGTGATTTTTACGATGTTTTTTTCGTAAACAATGCAGGTTTCTTTTTTTTATCGTTTTTATACACATCCTTTTTGCTATTTTAGAATTTTTATTCTTAAAGTTTGAAAATAATAGTAAAAAAATAAGCTATTTTACTTTTCAGCTATTTTTTTTTTTTTTGGGTAATAACATAGTTTTACCCTAAAATAGACCTTTTATTTGTGATCGTCATTGTCTACTGTAAATTTGAATCTATTACATGTCTATATTAGGGTAATTGGGCCAGTGCTAATAATGATTGGCAGGGAGGAACATTTTTTTTTTGCGGTGGGTATTTTATGTGTATTTATTATAAAAAAAATTTGCACTTTACTTTTATTTATTTTTTTACTATGGTCCGTCCCTCAAAGGTCAAAAAAGACCTTTGGGGAACGTTATATATATTTTTTTCTTTCTTTTACACCATGCTTTTCCACTGTAACTGGAGCTGCACAGCAGCCCCAGTTACAGGGGAAATCAGCCCTCTCATAGTGACGATTGTAAGTAAGATTCTAGTAAGACCCAGCAGCAGTCTGTCACTAACAGTACCCTGCGATTATGTGACCAGTCACATGAACACCGGGAGCAATAGAAACAGCGGCGAGGCCGCTGCCTCTATTCCTATACACAGCGTTCATTGAGCGCTGTGTACAAGTGATTAGAGAAGACAGAAGCAGCGAAAGCTGCTTCTATCCTCGCCTCAGGGTCCCCGGCAGTCACTGACAGCCGGAGACCCGACATTCAGCTGCCCGATCGCGCGGGCAGCAAGTTAAAACTCAAGCCGTAAAAAACCTATGGTGCGGGTTTTAAGGACAGTGACCGCTGGCCGTAAAAACACAGCCAGCGGTCGGGAACCAGTTAATAATAAATTAATTCAACTATGTATCATACATCAGGCTTATAGCACACCCACGAGATTAGATAACATGGGTAGGATTCCCATGCCAGCATGTCATACATGTTACCATCTAGAAGCAAATTTCTGGCATCTTATTTGGGACTGGCTCTACATTTTCCACTTTTTGGACACGGGTATTTAATTTCCTTACATCCCTTTTACCTATTCCAAAACCAAATACTCCTAAGATTGCTTTAGTCTGCATTTTAGATGCGGAAAACTTGACACATCACACACGCATATTCTTAAGGGCATGCCCCCACGTGGCGGATTTCCTCCGCAACTGTCCGCATCAATGCCGCACAGAATCTGCGTTGCAGATTCTGCCGCGGATCTGCCCAAAATGTGCAGTAAATTGATGCGGACTAGCTGCTGCGGACTGCGGGAAAAGTGCTTCCCTTCTCTCTATCAGTGCAGGATAGAGAGAAGGGACAGCACTTTCCCTAGTGAAAGTAAACGAATTTCATACTTACCGGCCGTTGTCTTGGTGACGCGTCCCTCTTTCGGCATCCAGCCCGACCTCCCTGGATGACGCGGCAGTCCATGTGACCGCTGCAGCCTGTGATTGGCTGCAGCCGTCACTTAGACTGAAACGTCATCCTGGGAAGCCGGACTGGAGACAGAAGCAGGGAGTTCTCGGTAAATATGAACTTCTATTTTTTTACAGGTTGCTGTATATTGGGATCGGTAGTCACTGTCCAGGGGGCAGAAACAGTTACTGCCGATCGCTTAACTCTTTCAGCACCCTGGACAGTGACTATTTACTGACGTCTCCTAGCAACGCTCCCGTAATTACGGGAGCCCCATTGACTTCCTCAGTCTGGCTGTAGACCTAGAAATACATAGGTCCAGCCAGAATGAAGAAATGTCATGTCAAAAAAGCAAGACGCATCCGCACCACACATAACATGTGCATGACAGCTGCGGACTTCATTGCGGAATTTAGAATCTCCATTGAAGTCAATGGAGAAATTCCGCCATGAGTCCGCAACCAGTCCGCCACTGGTCCGCAACAGACAGAGCATGCTGCGGACACCAAATTCCGCTCCGCAGCCTATGCTCCGCAGCGGAATTTTACGCATCGTCTAAACGAACACTTCTAAATAGAAGTGGAAGTCAATGGAGAAACGGCTCCGCTGCGGATTAACGCTGCGGAGTGTCCACAGCGGAATTCAAGTGAAATTCTGCCACGTGTGAACCCAGCCTAAGAGAATCTTTATTTTTAGCCAGGAAAGTTATTGCAATGCATACGATGGCAGGCAGACCACTATCCATTCCGGAGTGGAAGACACTTGTAAATACTGTCATAACTTATGAACGACTAGTTTATCAGCATCGTGGTTGGACACCTCTCAGTCCATTGATAAGGCTAACTCCTAATTCAAACATCATGCAACATGCAACACTGTAGGAGCACAGACAATTGATGGTGTTGTTCCTGCACTTTATGGTTTTGTAAATTCTAAATGTTGTCATTGTATAATACTAACTATACTGACTGTGATCGATTTGTATCATTCACATCATACATCTGAGACGCTATATATGTGTATTATGTTCATCCTGTTTGCAACATTTTAAATTAAACAAGTTTTAAAAAAAACACGCTAATATATATACACCTATATGTTTTTAAAACAATTCTCTACAAAATTGCCGGCAACATAGAAATGATCAAAACAAAGGCAGAATGGCAGATTTTGATTTGGCTTTTTTTTTTTACTTTTTTGAAAACAGATATTTTTAATAAAGGTTTGCAAACAAAAATGAATTTGTAACAATTCCAAACTGAGAACCACCAAAGAAACCATAAAAAAAACCTCAATAAATTCTCAATATTTCTATTAATTTGGAAAACACAGTATATAATTTAATTAGCTAAAAGCATTGAGCACTGTATGAAATAACAGTAATACCTTATGCAGGATATGCAGTCACCCATGGACCCATCGTTCTTTTTGTTTATAAAGCTTTCATACAGGTTCGCTTTTAGAAAATCAAAACTTCTACATCATTGCACTTCTATTTCAAGGTATTATGATTGCTCCATTAACTCTTTGAGGACCAAACCATTTTTGGCGTTCAGGAACACATTTATTTGTTCGCTTTTGCCTCCCCGCATTGCGATAGCCATAACTAAAGCATACACTAACAGATATTATAAAAGAAAGACATGGCAACCTTACTTAGGTCCCAATGATCAGAGTGCCAGACAGGAGTAAAATAACATGAACTTGTCAATTGTTTACAGTCCTTCTGTCAATCAGTCAAAACTAATTGGAGCATCTCAGGGGTTACACAACTGGGATTGGAAAATAACTCAGATCTTGGCGATTACAGCAGAAGTGTGGTTGTCACTCACAGCCACTCTCCCGCAACTGCTGTGAACAAACGATCACTCTTTTGTACATGTGGCAATGCTAGCCATGATGTGCAGTTCATGCACATCATTGTACGCCAAGTGGTTCATTTCTGGGAGCAATTCTGATAATAAAATGAAATGGAACTCAAATTCTTACCATCACCTTTTAATTCATGTATTATAATTTTATAAATACACAATCAATACTACATTTAGAAATTGCCAGAGTATATCCCCTAAAAAAAAAAAAATACAATCATGTGAATAAGTGGACAATATCAAGATTTTACCTTCATTCAAACAGTGTATGAAGATAAAGGTGATGTAATTCAATAAAACACTTTAGCAATAATTTATTAAACAAAAATTCACAGATATGCCATTTTCTTTTGTACTAAATTAGAAAGATAAAAAGAAGACACGGCGCCACATAGTGCAATAAAGCGAGGGAGTATAGTGTGCAATATGACCACAAGAAAATTGCTCACCTTGAGGATTGGATACCAGTAGGTATCAAAAAAGCATGAAGCTGCAGCCAGGTCCGTACACATGCAAAAGAGTTTTGCTGTCAGGTAAATAATAGGAGATTCAGGAAAAAGGACCAACGGCGCTGCTAATAATGTCGAGGCAATGATATAAATAATTAATATTTATTTGTAGGACAGGGCTACGCGTTTCGACGCCGGACCGGCGTCTTCATCAGGCCAATACACAATGTGCGATGCACGCATGTTTAAATACACAGTAAATGAGGACTAATTAACATTCAAACAAAAAAGAACCGCCAATACGGGCGGGTCAAAGGTCAGACAATAGAACTTACATAAGCGTCTTTTAAGAGACACAACCAACAACAGAAAAACATGTTTAAAACACTAAAAGAATTTATAAAACGGGAAACGCATAAATATCATATGGTTAATTAGAAATAAAACATTTATAAAGAGCAACAGTGGCAATAAAAAGGAAAAAATTGCTGTAAGCAAACACAATTTAAAAGTATTTGTATTATTAAACTCACCCTACGTACACTAGAGGTAGATCAGAAATAGAAGGGGAAATATACGGGATGTTTTATAAAAAGACGGAATACCGTAGCGCTGAAAGAGAAATTTGCAAGGCGTCCCTAAAACCTAGGTAACGCAAAAAATACGGTGGCCGAAATGGGACATATGTATAATGAACCGCATATTGGAACGCAAAAATGACCTAACACAATCATAAGGGCAGTGAGCCGTAAGGTGGAACGCAAAGATCCAGAGAACAACGTCGGAAACATCCCCACGATATTGCGAACAGAAATAAGGACTCTATAAAATGTGAGTAATAAATTGAATAAGCTAAAGTTGTATGTAAATATAAGATTAAAACATTCCTAACTAAAAATTACTACAGTTATTACATTTATTACATTTGCGGTGTGATTTCTTTCTTTATGCAAAATGTCTTTCTTTATATAAACATTAGTATAGGTGCATGTAGAAAAAGACGGGAAAAACAACAATTTATATTCAAAACCCGTTTACATAGATATTACTCAAATATTCAGAGAAATAGTACATTTATTCTAAGGACGTTTCAGTAAGGTCGTTTAGACCACTAGGGTGTAGAGTCTCAAGTTTAAAAATCCAGAAATTTTCTCTCTGTTTTAACCTATTAAACCTATTTGGCACATCCACTGGGATTTGTTCAATTGGTGTCACAACTATATTTTCAAAGTTACACTTGTGTTTGAGTGCACAGTGGCGGGACACACTGTGTTTAAGGAAACCCTGCTTAACATTAAAACGATGTTTATTAACCCGATTTCTCAGCGTTTGGGTGGTCCGACCCACATATTGCAATCCACATGTACAGTGTAGCAAATAGACCACATAAGAGCTCCCACAGTCTAAATGATTTTTAATGGGAAATTTTGCACCAGTTTTAAATGAAGAAAATTCAATAATTTTATCAGCGATGTTATCACAACAAAGGCATCTCTTATGCCCACAGAAAAAAGACCCCTTATTTCTCATTAGAGGATCTAAGGTTTTCTTTTTATTATTAGACAGTTTACTGGGTGCTAATAGGTTCCTCAGTGTTTTTGATCTTCTGAACGTAATTAACGGTTTTTCAGGGAGTAGTGGTTTAAGAAAAGGATCGCTAGTCAGAATGTGCCAATGTTTCATAAAAATGGACCTAATGTGTTTGCTACCTTTATTAAAAGACGTAATAAAATTTAAATTATAATCACTTGATTTAACTTTTTTGCCATCGGTAACGTTAGGTGCAAGTGTTTGGATGCATTCGAGTTGTGTCATACCCCTAGCTCTTAGTTCTGCCCCCTTAATTAGACTCTTAGGAAACCCTTTATCTATAAACCTTTTATTTAGGATACCACATTCTCTATTAAAACTAAAATCGTCAGAACAATTCTTCCTTATTCTGCGGTACTGGCCAAAAGGGACATTTTTTAGCCAAGGTGTATAGTGCGCACTCCTAAAATCCAAATAGCTATTTACGTCGACACTTTTAAAATGGGTATTAGTACAAAAATGACTCCCATTCTTAGAAATCGTAAGATCCAAAAAATCAACAGTAGTCCCCGAAAATGTATGCGTAAAACTGAGACCGAACTTATTCTTATTTAAAAAATCTATAAAAGCTTTAGCAGAAAATGCGTCACCTTTCCAAATAAAAAATAAATCGTCAATGTAACGTTTATAAAAGACGATATTGTTGGTAAAATCATGTACATTCATAATGTGAGTTTCCTCAAAACAACCCATGTAAAGGTTTGCGTAGGAGGGTGCGAAACGCGACCCCATTGCACACCCCTTTATCTGTCTGTAAAATTGATTGTCAAATGTAAAAGCATTGTGTGATAAAATAAAATCAATGCATTCAATAATAAAATTAAGCTGTTTATTTGAAAAACGGAGGTCTGATGTAAGAAATGAAGAGATAGCTTCCATACCCTGTATGTGTGGAATGTTGGTATATAATGAGGACACGTCGGCAGTTAAAAAACTAAAATCAGATATATCACAATTGGATTGCAATTCAAAAAGATCCCTAATCAAATGAGTGGAATCTTTGAGGAAAGAGGGCAATTTCAAAACAAAGGGTTGGAGATGGATATCAACAAAATGGGACAAATTATTAGTAAGGGATCCTATTCCAGAGATGATAGGTCTACCCGGAGGATTCAACAAGGACTTATGTATTTTTGGGAGATGATACATGAAAGGGGTAGCAGGAAAGGGAACAGTAAGAAAACTCCTCTCTTTTTTGCATAGTAGATCATCATTATAGGCCGACTCAATAAGGGTTTTGTATTCAAGCTCATATTTAGGAATGGGATTAAAAGTTAGCTTTTCATAAAATAATGTGTCCGAAAGTAGTCTCAATGCTTCATTAACATAATCTCCTCTGTCCTGTACCACAATGCCACCCCCTTTATCCGCAGAGCGTATGACTATATCAGAAATTTTTTGCAAATTCCTCAGTGCTGTGCGCTGAGATTTGGACAAGTTATCAGGAATATTGGAACAGTGTTCTATAGTCTTAAATTCGTTACTGATCAAATTTGAAAATGTTTCAATTGCCGGACCCCGATGATGGAGAGGATAGAAACAGGACTTGGGTTGTACATTAGTCCTCACAGGCATAGTATTGTCTAATGGAAGAGTGAACAAAGGGGGCACAAAGGGGGATATTGAAAAATGGCGTTGTAGGGTCAATTTGCGCAAAAATTTATTAAGATCCATAAACAAGTCAAATTCGTCAGGGGAGGAAGTGGGGCAGAAAGATAAACCTTTAGAAAGTAAACTTAGTTCATTATCATTAAAAATATGTTTTGATAAATTGAAAATTTTTAATGTGTCAGCCTGTGTTTTCTCTTTGGTGATAAGGGTAGGGCCCTTGTGATGACCTCTACCCCCTCTGCAACCTCTGAATCTAATTCTAGTTTTCTTTTTGATGAGAATTTTTGCATTTTTTGGAAATAATTGCTGATATTCTGAGTCTTTGGGTATATAGATGTTAGTGTATTGCCGTCCTGAATTGGAAGTCTGGGAGTGATGGGGGGCATTGTGAGATGAGCAGACAGACCTAAAAAAGAACTACTATGATTGGTAGAATCGGGGAAAAAGATGAGATCATCAGGATTGGAAGAATTGTGAGAAAGAGCATGTGGAACGGAGGTAATGGGATAGAGAGCAGGTGATATGGAACAGGGGGGATAAGTGGGACATACAGTAATATCTATGGAATCATTGAAAATGGAAGTGTCAGATGAAAAACCAGGAGGTGTATCTGGAATCAGATTGAGTAGTTTTAAATGTGCATCTAAATCATGAGACCTAAATGCATGCTGTGGAATTGTACCCAAAGTCAGTGAGTGGGGTGTATGTTTGACATGAGGAACCAATATACTCGGACTAGACATGGAAACAGGATTCATACAAGAACCAGCCCTACTGGGACTAGAAAAAAGTGAAATATTGGAAGAAGAAGCACCGTTAGTTGTAGCTAAGTGATCAGATCTGGATTTGGGCCGCCTAGGGGAAAAATATTCCCTAGTGCCTTGCTTATGGTTTAGTCTGGATAATGCAGTAGCATGATTGTCCCGGTTTAACCGTTTTGTCAAAGGTCCTTTAGTGAATACAGGTACACCTATTGTTTTATTTGGCATTTTAGGAGTGTTGATAGAAGGGAATAGTTTAGTGGTCATAGGACGTGTGTAGGTCCAATCTCCAAGTTTGTTATTTAAATAATCTTTCCTATCCCTTTCAAGTTTACGCATTTTTTTGGAGATAAGTGTTTTTTCAAAAACTTTTAATCGATCCAAAATAGAATATTCTAGTTTTTTAAAATCAGGATGATGACAGAAAGGATCAAACTGACTAGTAAGACCCTCTATGGTAGAGGCAAGTGCTAGACATAGTTCAGACCTTTTATATACCAGCCGGTCAATAAATCCCATACTGCAATGTTCAATATAGTTGAACCAATTATCACTAAAATCCTGATCAGCAGGATAAGGTGAATTAAAAAAAAGTCTCAAACCCCTGGGGGCCATTTTTTCAGATATATATAGGTTCAAAAAATAACAGTCTATGCTGTGGAATGCTTCTTCTTTGAGCATATCCTCCAAACGTAAAAAAAGTTCAGTCATAATCTTGGTTTGTTCCAGATCTATAGGTTCATTCGATAGTAATGTATCAACAGAGTTTGAGTTTACACTCGTCATTTTTGTTAGCAACGAATCACGGGATTTTCCCCTCATCGCAATAGATTCCAACATGACCATATAGGTAGGTAAACAAAAATCTTCTGAGTCACAGAAAGATTTCTTACAAAAGTACTGTGGGTTCTGTAGATGAATTAATTTAGGCAGCCTGTGTCCAAGGATCTACACAGCAATGACTGTATCCAAGAGTAGAGTTCCTTGACGGACCCGAGACGAAACACCCAAAGGACTTGGTGTAAAACGCCCAGCAAAATGTACTAAATTAGAAAGATAAAAAGAAGACACGGCGCCACATAGTGCAATAAACGAGGGAGTATAGTGTGCAATATGACCACAAGAAAATTGCTCACCTTGAGGATTGGATACCAGTAGGTATCAAAAAAGCATGAAGCTGCAGCCAGGTCCGTACACATGCAAAAGAGTTTTGCTGTCAGGTAAATAATAGGAGATTCAGGAAAAAGGACCAACGGCGCTGCTAATAATGTCGAGGCAATGATATAAATAATTAATATTTATTTGTAGGACAGGGCTACGCGTTTCGACGCCGGACCGGCGTCTTCATCAGGCCAATACACATTGTGCGATGCACGCATGTTTAAATACACAGTAAATGAGGACTAATTAACATTCAAACAAAAAAGAACCGCCAATACGGGCGGGTCAAAGGTCAGACAATAGAACTTACATAAGCGTCTTTTAAGAGACACAACCAACAACAGAAAAACATGTTTAAAACACTAAAAGAATTTATACGTACCTCAAATCCATCCCAGAAAGAGGAGGCCTGCCCCTCCATTAAATGTGAAAGAAGGGGATTATCCCATAGTGACATGTCCACCTGTATATCTGCATATGCATAAATTTGTTTGGCCGCCGTCCATGCCTGCACTGCCACCTTGTGGATTGGGAGCATTCTTTTATAAGTTCCCGGGGAGCTTTCTAGCACTGGCCAAAGGTGCGTTAGATGCAAATATGTAGCGAGGTGCTGTTCCCTCATTGGTAACGGGTCCGACCCTGTCCATAGCTGTAGATATCTCAACTGCCCAGCTAGATAGTACATAAACAAATCCAGTAGTGCCATTCCCCCCTCCTGTTTAGGTCTCTGCAGAGTAGCCAAGCTAAGTTTGGATCTGTTGGATCCCCATATAAAAGCCGGGAATAATGCATGTAGGGATTTAAAAAAGGCCTTATAAACTGGTATGGCTGCGTGCTCCAGAACATACAGACATTTTGGCAGAATAACCATTTTAATTAAATTTACGCGACCCGTCACTGCCAGTGGGAGTGCCCCCCACACCTTGAATTTGAGCTTGATATAGTCTAACAGAGGCAGTATGTTGGTGATTTGATCTTGCCTATGGTCTCTGTTTATGATAATACCCAGATATTTAAAGGACGACACTACCTGCAGGCCGTGCTCAGCTTCCGCCCATCCCACTTCCTTCAAAGGCATGAAAAATGATTTGTTCCAATTAACAAGTAGGCCAGAAAATCTACCGAATTGGTTCAGGATTTCAATAGCTAGCCCCAAGTTGTCTTTCGGGTATGACATATACAATATCACATCATCGGCGTACAAACTAATCCTCTCCTCTCGTCCTCCCACTACTATTCCCCTATATTCTGGGTGCGTTCTTACACGTATCGCCAAAGGCTCAATAGCTATTGCAAACAATAGCGGGGAGAGAGGGCACCCCTGCCTGGTACCTCTACGGAGTTGAAAATAAGGGGACATTATACCATTAATCAAAATTTGTGCCCTCGGATCCTTATACAAGATTTTTATCCATTTAATGAAAATCGGGCCAAAACCAAACCACTGTAATGCTTCAAACAAATATGCCCACTCAACGGAATCGAAGGCCTTGGCCGCATCAAGAGATGCCATTGCCCAATCCTCCTTCAGTGCCTCTCCTCTCCCTTACGTATATTGTCAGATGTGGACCTCCCCGGCATAAAGCCTGCCTGATCCGGATGAATGAGTTGTAATATCACCTTATTCAGTCTATTTGCCAGTACCTTTGCAAGTATCTTGTAGTCTAGATTCAGTAATGAAATAGGGCGGTAAGAACTACAGTCCCTAGGGTCTTTGTCAGGTTTTAGTAACACTACAATTGTGGCATCATAGAAACTGTCCGGTAGTTTCCCCTCCCTCCGGGCATAAGAATACATAGAGCATAATGGGGGAATGAGCTGGTCAGAGTAACGAAGATATACCTCCAATGGAACCCCGTCTGGGCCCGATGCCTTACCCTTCGACATATCCCTCAATGCCTGCGTAACCTCGTCTTCCGTGATATCGAGTTCTAACATATCCCTGCCTGCCACATCTAACTGTGGAAATTTCAAGTCCTCCAAGTATGATACACACTCGGACCAATCATACGTAGACTGCGAGGAGTATAAGTCCCTATAGAATTGGGTGAATCGGGCCGCTATACTAGGGGTATCAGTCAACTCACGGCCCTGACTGTCCTTAATCTTTAGTATTGCTGAGCTCTGAGAGCTGTGGTGAATTAAATGAGCCAGCAATTTACTTGATTGGTTTCCCAATTCAAAATAGGTCTGCCGAGCAAAAAACAGTTTCCTATCAGCTTTTTCTTGTAGTAATAATAAGTATTTACGGCCCATCGTCAGCCATGCATGTTTATTTGCTTCAGATGGGTTTTCTATATACTCGCCCTCCAATGTTTTACATTGCTGTGCCAACTGACCCTCTTCCTTTGCCGCTTCCCTTTTTATGTAGGAGATTGTAGATCGCAAGCAGCCTCTAAGGTAGGCCTTCAGGGTATCCCATAAAATATTAAGATTATCACATGAGTTATTGGTATCTTGAAAAACCTCCAGTTGATCTGGTATGCGATCTTGCGGCCCTATCAGGGTGAGCCAGAATGGATGAATTTTCCAGCTACCAATCCTCACAGGCCCTGGGTGATTGAAACGCGCTACCATCGGAGAGTGATCTGACACTCCCCTTACTTCATAAGAAACATCCGTTACCATCGGAACCATTAGAGCGTTCCCAAAGATATAACATATACGGGACAGGGAATTCCTACCGATAGAATGACATGAGTATACCTTTACATTCGGATGTTTGCACCTAAATATATCTATCCAACCCATTTCTTGAAATAGCAAATTCAACTCTGTTGGAGCCACCGATGCAACCCCACAATCCACTTCCCCTCTAAATCTATCACATTTGGGATCCATAACCATGTTAAAGTCCCCCATGCCCAGTACCGTAGCTTGTGGGTAAGCGGCAGCAAATGCGGCAGCCTCATGTAAAATCTGTATATTCGCCGGAGGAGGAACATATAGGCCCAGTAATACAAATGGTATAGTGTCGATGTAAGCATGTATAAACACATATCTACCTTCCTTATCCACTTTAAGTTTAACCGCTTCCCACCTCAGAGATTTGTGGATAAATACCGATACCCCCCGGGAGTAGGACGTATGGAAAGAGTGTGAAGACCATTGGATCCAAGGTCTACGCAATAATCTCGCTTTGTCTGGGATTAAATGCGTCTCTTGCAGACATATTATAGAGGGATTAAATTTACGGATACATGCAAAAATGGCTGCCCTTTTCCTCGGGGTACCCAGCCCCCGTACATTCCAAGACACAATCGGTATAGACGCCATTAGTGGGGCCGGAAACTATGTCTGCCTCGGAGAGAAGATGGCTCCCGACTCCTGCATAATATCAATATACTTTCCCTAGTGACCTTTCCCCACCTTCTTTGCACTGTATGACTTTTTAGACATTTGCATTCATAAATGAGTATAATTTCGCCTAAATACGGCGTTAAAAACATAAACGACAGAACTAACATATAAACAGTAAATTGTATCGGCAATGCGAGATGACACATAGGCCATTGCCGAATCATGCCCTCCTCGTGGCACCAAAGAGTAACGGGGGAGGCCCCGTGCTATTAGGCAGTGTTAATGTATCCTTCCCTATCTACATCTTAAAACACCATATTACATCTTAAGCCCTTTCCATAAAATCGTACAGGAGGACTATAAATCAATCAGCAGTGTAAACAATATATCAGTAATATTTAACCGTAATATGCTTCCTGCGCATATACCCGGATCTCTCCTGCAGTCTCTCAACTGGGACCCCTTCTTCACTTCGGCCGGATCACTCCTTCCCACTATAGGCCAAGCTCCATGAACAGAATGGTGACAGATTGATAGTCCCGGCAGTCCATTCAAATGAAATGGGGAGGATAAGAATGACCCTTTTCAGGGCCTCCGGATCTATCCACCCGCCGGATAAGACTTCAAATTGGGTGTACCATAACATTGGAATCCCTCCTTAAACACAGGAGATCAACCAGCAAAAAGAAAACCTTTTAGCCTGCATCAGGCGCATGAGAAACTCCAGCATCATCTTTAAATTCCAGCACTTTCCATCCTCACCCTCCAAAGGGATCACACGCGGCGGGGCGATCTCCTCCCTCTCACCCAATCGTCGGCCTCCAGCGGAGAGTTAAAAAAGATAGAACGGTCGTTATCCACTACCCGCAGCCTTGCAGGATACGCCATAGAATATGGGATATTGAGATCCCTCAGCCGTCTTTTCACCGCCATAAACGTAGCTCTGCGCTTTTGTAGATCAGCCGAGAAATCCGGGAATATGGATATAGCAACGCCATTATACTTAATTCCTTGCAGTCGGCGGGCTTGACGTAGGATCATGTCCCTGTCGTTACAATTAAGCAACCGGGCCAGCATCGGCCTCGGAGGGGCCCCAGGTGGAGGTGGTCTTGCCGGCACTCTGTGCGCCCTTTCTACTGCAAAGGCCTGCGAATAAGGTGCATCTGGCAGTATCTCTTTCAACCACTTAGATATGAATTCGCCCGGATCTTGGCCCTCCGATTTCTCAGGCATTCCTATTATCCGGATATTATTCCGGCGCAGCCTATTTTCCAGATCATCATTTTTTTGTTTTAATAACTCCGTCATGGATTCCAGATCCGTAATCGCACGTGGCATGGCCGCCATCCTGTCTTCCACCCCAGACACTCTATCCTCCACATGTGTCACTCGTTCTCTCAAGGCCTGCATATCCTGCCTGATGAGGCCTATATCAATTTTCACCTCCTCCATCTTACCGGTCAGCGAGGTCTTGCATGCTGATATGGCTGCCAGGAGTTTGTTCATCACCTCTGTCGGGGTAGGTTCCGGCTCTGTCTCCTCCACCACCGCTGAGGAAGATGTCGTCCCGCCAGGCGTCTCACTGCCCTTTGAGCGCTGCTGCAGGGAAGCACGGCCGCCATCTTTGATATCTTCCCGGGCATAGCTCTGTAGCTTTTCCGTGGCCGTTTGACCTCTCGTGGGGCCCATAACTCCACTCTTACCACCCGACTGCTGCCTGGATCTCCGGGACGTAATGATGAAGGTAAGGAACGATCAGGATATTCACAGGATCAATATAGCACGGAACCACAGCGGAGCTCTCAAGTCATGCGACTGCTCCCGTTGCGCGCCAAGCCACGCCCCCCCAATGTATTTACATTTATAAATTACAAGCATCAACACATAGTCATTTTATCTCGAACCACCCCTTTAAGGATGCAGCCCAATTTTCCACATCTGACGTGTCACTTTATGTGGTAATAACTTTGGAATGCATTTAGTTATCTAAGTGATTCTGATATTGCTTTTTCGTGACACATTGTACTTTAGATTATGTTGGTTGCTATGTTTTAGGTTTATTTATTAAAAAATCCAAAATTTACAGAAAATTTAGAAAAATTAGCCCTTTTCAACATTTGCATTTCTCTGCCTTAGGACATAAGTCATACCACACAAAAAAATAAAATTATTAACATTTACCATATAACTACTTTATATTGGCATCATTTTTTAACATCCTTTTATTTTTTTAAGACATTAGAAAACTTTAAACTTTAGCAGCAATTTTTCACATATTCAAGAAAATTTCCAAAACCTACTTTTTAAGGAGCAATTCAGTTTTGAAGTGAGTTTGAGGGGCCTATATAATAGGAACCCCCATAAATACCCCAATTTAGAAACTGCACCCCTCACATTATTCAAAACTGCATTTACAAACTTTGTTAACCCTTTAGCTGTTCCACAGGTATTAAATAAAAATGGAGGCGACTGTAACACAGCAAGGGTTGACAGCAAAGCAAACCTTAATATTTATTACCCTGATTATGCAGTTTGTAGAAATATGTGGCCCTAGTGCGCCATTTGACTCAAATACAGTCCTCTGAAATAAAGGATAACCTTGAATTTTAGGGCCTTGATTTTATTAGGATGCTTTTTAGGCACCACGTTGCATTTGCAGAGCCCCAAAAGTAGCAGTACAGTAAAGTGCAAAGTATAATGTGACCCCAAAATGTGACCCCATTTTGGAAACTACACCCCTCAAGGAATATATCTAGCGGTGTAGTAAGAATTAGGACTCCACAGGTGTTTCATGGAAGTTATAAACACTGGGCCGTGAAAAAGCATTGCATTTTTTCCAATAAAATGTTGCATTAGCCCCAAATTTTTAATTTATACAAAGGGTAATAGGGGGGAAAAGCACCCCACAATTTCTTACGGAATTTCTCTTGAATATGGCAATACCCCATATGTGGTTGTAAACTGCTGTATGGGCACACGTTTGGGCTTAGAAGGAAAAGAGCGTAATTTAGCTGTTGATCAAGGATTTTGCAGTAATATTTTTCAGGCTCCATGTTGTGTTTGCAGAGCCCCTGAAGTACCAGTGCAGTGGAAACACACAATAAGTGATCCTACTTCAATTACTACACCCCTTAAGGAATTTATCTAGGGGTGTGGTGATCATTTTGACCCTACATGAGTTTTCCCAGAATTTGATGCAAAGCATGAAAAATTAAAATTTTTTCACAATGATACCATTTCAGTGCCCAATATGTTGTGCCCAACTTGTGTTATCAGAGACACTCCCCTCATAAATTGTTGTGCAGGTTCTCCTGGGTACGGCTATGCCCCACATTTAGCCTTTATCTGCTGTATGCGCACATGGCAGGGCTCAGAAGAGAGGGAGCACCATTTGGCTTTTAAACAAATGGATTTTGGGCACCATGTCGCGTTTGCAGAGCCCCCGAGGTACAAGTACAGGGAAAACCCCCAAGATGTGACCCCATTTTGGAAACGACACCCCTTAAGGAATTTATCTGGGAGTGAAGTGAACATTTAGATTCCACAGGTATTTCATAGAAGTTATAAACACTGGTCCGTGAAAATGGAAAAATTGCATTTATTCCAATAAAACGTTGATTTATCCCCAAAATGTAAATTTATACAATGGGTAATAAAAGAAAAAGCCCGCCAGAATTTGTAATGCAATTTCTCCTGACAACAGCAATATCCCATGTGTGGCCATTATCTGCTGCCTGGGCACACGGTAGAGCTCAGAAGTGAAGGGTCACCATTTTGTTTTTGGAGCATGGATTTTGCGCAAATGTTTTTGGAGCACCATGTCTCATTTGCAGTACCCTTGAAGCACCAACACAGTTGAAAGTCCAAAAAAGTGACCTTTTTTTGGAAGCTACAACCTACAAAGATTTCTTGAAAGGGTTTAGTGGGCATTTTAAACCCATTGGTCTTTTACCGAATTTAATGTGCAATGGATGGTGCAAAGTGAAAATTGCAAATTTCCCACAATTATGCCAATTCAGTGCCCAATATGTTGTGCCCAGCTTGTGTCACTAGGGACATACACCCTGTATATTTCTATGTGGGTTGTCCTGGGTACGGCAATACCCCACATGTGGCTATAATCTGCTAATCTGTCAAGGCACATGGTAAGGCGCAGAAGAAAGAAACGGACCGCCATTTGGGCTTTGGAGCACAGATTTTGCGTGAGTGATTTTTACCACATTTGAAGTGTCCTTGAGGTACAAGTACAGTTGAAAGCTCAAAAAAGTTACCCCGTTTTGGAAACTATACCTCAAGGAATTCATATAGGGTGTGTGGGGAACACTTTGAATCGACAGGTGGTTTCCAGAACTTAATGCACAGGGGATGGTGCAAAGTGAAAATTGCAAATTTACCACAATTATGCCATTTCAGGGCCCAATATGCTATGCCCAGCTTGTGCCTCTGGACATAGGTGTAGCTAGGTTCTCCAGCACTTGAGGCAAAGATTCAGTTTGGCACCCCCCAACCTCTTTCCCGACATCTCCTTCCCCCTCGCCATGTTTGTTTTCTCTACCAATCAATGACGTGTCATTTCTTTTCCACAATTTTTTTATGTAACTCGAGCAAAAAAACATTTGTACATTTTACAAGCATAATAATTCTATACACAACACCAGAACCAAGCTCATTACATATATACAGCACCATAACAAAGCTCATTGCATATATACAGCACTAGAACCAAGCTCCGTATATAAATACAGCATCAGAACTAAGCTCAGTACATAAATACAGCTCCAGTACCAAGCTCTGTACATATATACAGCACCAGAACAAAGCTCATTACATATATACAGCACCAGAACCCAGATCATTACATATATACAGTACCAGAACAAAGCTCAGTACATATATACAGCTCCAGTACAAAGCTCCGTACATAAATTACAGCACCAGAACAAAGTTCATTACTTATATACAACACCAGAACAAAGCTCTGTACATAAATACAGCACCAGAACAAATATGAGTACATATATATAGTACCAGAACCAGGCTCAGTACATATATCCAAAACCAGTACAAATACAGCTCAATTTAGTGCAATCCCTGCCATATAGGTTTGCACTAAATTGTTTCCTGCTCCCAGCATGGCCCGAACAATGGTAAGGATATGCTGGGAGTTGCGGTTTCACAAAAAAAATTCATATCATAATCATACCACCCATCATCTCGCTGCAGATCATACAGTGACTACAGTACTGATTAGAGGCAGAATAAACATTTACATTAAGTGACTCACCGGTGAGGTCTCAGATTCCAGTTCTTTTTCTCCATCCGGTCCAGACCTATATGATGACTTCTCCCGGTCACAGCCCATTTCTGCAGTTTGCCGCTCAGATGTCTTCAGCTTCTCACTTTTCAAACATTTCTACACCTATAAACAAAGATAAATTTCTCATTATACCACACACTACGCCCCTAAATATCATAGCACCATACACTGCACCTCTAATTATAATAGCACCATACACTGTGTCCCACACACACACTGTGCCCCCTGTAGATAGTGCCTGCAATAGAGCCCCCTGTAGATAGTGCCCTACATATATCTCCCCCTATAAATAGTGCTCCACATATAGCCCACCCCTGTATATAGTGCCTCACATATAGCTCCCCCTATAGTGCTCCACAGATAGCCCACCCCTGTATACAGCCCTCCTGTAGATATAGCCCATCCCTGTATATAGTGCTCCACATATAGCCCACCCCTGTATATAGCCCCCCTCTAGATAGAGCCCCGGTAGATAAAGCCCCACCCTGTAGATAATACCACACACTTTTTTATTAGAATAAAAAAACAAACTATACAAACTTCCCTGAATCCCGTTCCAACGCTGTCCTGCGGCAACGGAGACCTGCTGCCTTCTGCGCAGGTCTCCTGGGGTTGAACGACGCAAGCAGCGCGATGACGTGATCGCGCTCCCTGCGTATATGAAAGGCACTGATTGGTAGGGCAGAATGACTTTCCCTGTCAATCAGCGACTTTCAACAACGCAAGCGGCGCAAAGTATCGCGCCGCTTCACTCGTAGAAGGCGCTGAATGGCCGGGCATGGAACGTACCCTGCCATTCATTGCTTCTAATTGTACCTGTGTCCCATAGACGCAGGTACAATTATAGTGTCGTAGGGGGTGGCTTCGGCTGGTTCAGTGGCACCGCCAACCCCTCAGAGAGGCAGCAGGCCGCCGTCTTGGACGGTGCGGCCCCGGCACCCCATCTAAGTTGCGCCCGGGGCATATGCCCCGCCTGCCCCCCTAGCTATGCCCCTGCACTGGAGACATACATCCTGTGCTGAATAGTACTCCATATGTGACTTACACAGTTCCATGAGGTTTTTAGGGCATACTTTTTACTTGAATGATTTTTAGGCAACACCTTATGTTTGCAGAGGCTCTAGGAGTTCCAGAACATAAAGGAAATTCAAAAAAATACCTCCTTTAATAAAATCACCCTCTAAAGCACAGTATTCTTCTAAGGGTATAATGGAGTTTTTTATTGGAGTATTAAATTAATTTGGAAAATAAATGAATGGATTGAATGTGATGTAATCGAAATAGTAAGAATTTGATGTAATGAATATCAACAGAGGTGTGATAAAAACTGAAGCATTCTCCGATGTAGAGGCCCAGTTTAGAGAGACAGGCCATTTACTTGGGCAAACTCGATACCTTTTCTGGGGTTTTTGGGGTTTTTTCTGTAAGGGGAAAAACTCCAGGGAAATTCTGGCCATGTATTATTCTGGAGATCCCAGAAGTACTGCTGTCCTCTTTTTCCTGAAATCCCAGGAAAGTCCCCCTATTGCTGGTTTTTCTGTAGAGAACATAAGCGTTTTAGAGTACCACTTGGGTGAGGTATAAAGCCAATTCTTTATCCCACACCCTAGATTTTCTTAGGGCACAGCAGGGCTGCAGTACATGGTCTGAAACCTCTTCCCCTACCATGAATAGGTTATAGTCCTGGATGCACACAGGCTTAATGGTCTGCTCTGTGGCTCCTCGGACTGGGGTGGATCAATCAGCAAGGCGTGTGTTCAAATCAAAAACTTTACTCTTGTCTTTCGATTTGACAAGCATTACATTCTCGGAGCAAACAGCCCTACTTTCCACAAAGCAGCAGCAGGCTAGCATTACCAGGGTGGGAAAGGCCAGTTTTTGTTTTTTCCCAGCCTAATATCAGCCTACAGCCACCCCAGTGCCCGACCATCACTACAGATGGTCGGGTATTTTATCATACCCGCCTCTTCCCGATACACCTGGCGGCTGTGGGTACTGGGGTAATAATGGCGGGTTAGTGTTAGCCTTTTCACCGGCTAACACTAAGCCTTAGTAATGAATGTTGTCAATCAGCCAGCGGCTGTAGTAATAAAGTTAAGAAAATACAAAGACATAGAAAAAAATAATTATATTGAAATAAGAAAAAAACACAACCCTCGTTAACCATTTTATTGAGAAATAAAAACATCCGTCAATGAAGTAGTCCAACAACCGAACCCGTAAAAGTAAAACACAAACCCCCCAAAAACATATTATTTTACCTATACTGGGTCCGTAACCGTACACTAAGCAGTGACAACTCTAAGATGTCATTGGTTAGTTTAAATCACGTTCTCCCAGGTTACCTCAGGTTATGGGCTTACTTTTAAAAGTAGGCCAATGAACTGAGGTAACCGGGCACCACATGATGTAAACTAACCAATGACAGCTTAGAGCTTTCACTGCTTAGATTACTGATGCTTGTAAGGGGTGCAGGGTCACCCAAAATGTGGCAACATTTTGGCACATCTTGGGTGCGCGCTTCACTAAAAATGCCTAGTACAAGGACACCTTTTCATACAAAGGAGTCCCTGCATTGGGAGTTATTAGCGGTCATTCACATACTTTGCCCTGTTCACATCTGCATTCAGCATTCTGCTGTTCTGCTCCGTCAGAGGAGCAGAACAACGAAAATGCTGGAAGTGCAGGCTCCATTGAACAACTGAGACAACCGGCGCCTGACAGAACCCATTGACTTTAAAGGGTTCCATCGGGTGTCTTTTGGTTTTATCGGAAACAATAGCGCAGCATTTGGTCCCCCAAAAAAATCTCAACCAGTGCCTTGCCGGGCATCATGGTGGCTGGTTTTCCCTAAAAACAAGCTAACCCAACGCTGCTGGTCCACCTGTTCTAGTGGAAATCCGTGCAGGCTGTGTATCGCTGAGTGAGTAATTGGGGGCCCCCACCCTTTTCATTTGATTATTTTCTGGATTATTCTTTAACAGAACACAGTGAATGGTAAAATTGTATGGCATTCATATATTTCTTTCTTTTGCTGTACCATAGAAATCTTACATTGGTCAGTTTTATGAAGTGCAGGGGGGCCCCACCATTAACCCTTGCCCAGCGTCCCAAAAAGGCTAAAGATAGCCCTGATTACACTATTAACGCACATACAGTACATTAATGCTATTTAGTGGCATAACTTCTGTATTTGTACAGACATAAGTATAGGCATGGTAAAATGTAAGGACACTCCATGTCAAGTTTTTTTTAAATTTTTATGATAGGTGGACATATCAATATTTTATCTTCATTCAAACTGTATATAAAAAAAATTGTAAGTTGTAAATAGTCGTAAAATAATTTCCAACAATATATGGTATGACATTGATGTATATCGGTGATGTTCTGCATGTTTTGAAGTGGACATGAGTTGCATTCCCTTTACGCAATAGTCTGTTCTTGACAGCAGGCTAAGGAAACGTTTCATCCTAAGGGCACCACAAAGCAAATAGATCATTCTTTATATTAGATAAAAGAAGATTTCACCAACAATGTAGCAAAGATCTTACAAAGTGAAATTTTCAGCTAAAGACATTTTCAATGGCAGTTACAATAGATATGAACATACATCGTGCATAGAGATTCATTCAATCCGCAATATCTGTGACTGATAAAAATAACAAGACCTTCTTTCTCATTTGTTTTAAATCTGTGTCATTCTGTGGTTTTCATTTGTAGTTGGGTAATATTAGACTTATCTGTGGGAAAAGCAAGGCATATATTCAGATATCAACACATTGTGAAATTACTGTACTATGCTATTACTGTATGATCATATAATTTAATTTTTTTTTTTATTGCATACCCGGGTTTTGACATGAATGTAAACCTAGTGACAATTCCGGAAAGTCCGAAGCAATACATAACCGCAAGTTGTGCAAGGAGTAAAACCTTCTTTTTGGCTCAACAGTGTGAAAAATCACACACAGAAGCAGTTTAATATGGCAATCAAGATTTGAATCATTTTTATTTTTTTAACTTGTTTTTACTATTTGACCTGTGAATGCTGAGTTCTTCTCCTCAAACCTCCTCACCCTGCTACGACGGCCCCCTTGCTCATTGATGCTGGTGGGAGCAGCTTAAATAGTAATTAATCACATAACAAGGGGGCACTCCCTCCGTCTGGAGAAAAAAAGGTTTAACTTGCAGAGGCGACAAGCCTTCTTTACTGTGAGAACTGTGAATCTATGGAATAGTCTACTGCAGGAGCTGATCACAGTAGCTACAGTAGATGGCTTTAAAAAAATATTCACTCCTTTGTGTAGAAATTGTTACCTTCTCTTTTCCCATCGCTTGGTTGAACTTGATGGACACGTGTCTTTTTTCAACCGTACTATGTAACATTATATCTCAACGTATTATACACTCCTCAACATTGAAATTGCAACACCAAGAAGAAAAAGTTTTGGAATAATGGAAATCACAGGATCGATAGACATGTTAATGCTATGCAAATGATAAAAAAATGGAAGAAAAATATCACAAAAATCTTGAATTCAGTATAGAGTATGAGCGCAATGCGCAGAATTACACGCACTTACACACCTTGGCATGCTATCAATGAGGTTATTAATGGTTTTCGAAAGAATGTTATGCCACGCTAAATGCACCTGGGCATACAAATCATCAAGATTAGCTGCTGGCAGTTCATTGCCGACCAATGACGTCCCAGATGTGTTCGATGGGAGACAAGTCCGGAGACACTGCAGGCCATGGTAGCTCTTTTAGGCCAAACAGGCTGCTCACAGTAGCACGAGCAACATGCGGCCTGATGGTGTCCTGTTGAAAAACGGCTTCTGAGACACTTTGGAGAAATGGCCGTACCATCGTCCACAACCAGATTAAAGTAATGCCAAGCTGTTAGTGTACCTGAAATGAACACTAGAGGGGTCCGGGTATCATACATATGTCACACAACCCATAATACCGGGAGTAGGACTGGTATGACATTGCATCCGAGACAAAAGCGAGACTCTTCAATGAAGAGGACAGACCTCCATTCCAGCCTCCATTGCCGTCTTGCTGTGCACTGTGATAGCCTTTGTGAGCGGTGGCGTGTGGCCAATGAAACACTTATAGCTGGACGTCTGGCTCATAGCCCATTGTCGTGCAAACGTCTTTTGATGGTTTGTGTCAACACTTGTTGCCGCCCTAGGCTTTGGATGTCATGTCCAATTTCACTTGTAGTACAAAATGAATAATTACGCGCCATTCCTACAATTAGACAATATGTCAGTGCAGGGGTTTGCCTCAGGGGACCGCTTGCTATCATTCCCATTCTTTGTTCTCCCAACCTCCGGAACACGTAACGTTGTACAGTGCTGACATTTCTGCCTAGGTGCGTAGCGATCTGCCGGAGTGATAAACCAAGGTCTCTTAGTTAAAGTTTTCTGTCCCTCTCAGTTTGTGACAAGTGGCGATAATAGCCCTAATTTATCCCCTGAGGACGCTGCTTTCGCAGTGAAACATGTCGGGGGGGCTATCACAATTTTAATGTTCACTGGTGGCCAAGCAATCTACCTTACTTCAGTGTGGCCTGATGGTTAAACGGCAGTCTGCAGCTGCCGACTGAGTTAGTCACACTGCACTGTAGCGATACTCTATACTGTATATACACATCCGATTCCCAATGATGTGTTGGCCATCTTTGTATAAATTTTAACTTCTCATTTGTTGTACGTGCTTTATTTAAGTTATGCTAATAAAAGTTACATTTTAATGGTTATATACAATGACTAGTGGTTGGAAAATTGGGACCATTGTGCTTATGCATATTTGTTGAAGTGGCGATAATTGGCACATCGACAACAGAAGGCATCGCACAATCATCCCACGCCACAATTTTTTAGGTTTAATGTGGCAAAAAATCTTTGCTATCAATCTGGCTTTTATGCCCCTTCCACATGCCATAGATTGGGGCTAATTTGATCATTTACAGATCTTAGCGACACCTGCTACTTCCTCGACTTGCATAACCTTAAGGCTTGCCCTTCTTGGTGTTGCAATTTCAATGTTGAGGAGTGTAGTTACAAAACATTACAATATACAATGTCCACCCTTACTTTTTCTTCTCAATTGTCATGCTATACAATTTGTCATTATACCAATTCATTATCATCTCACTTCGACCAGAAAAAAAACGTATACAGTAGACGTATACTTTTTGTAACATGGGACTTTATGGGTAATGGATGTCTCTGAATACAGTGTTGTTAAAACTAAACTTAGCAGTTTCATGACCAAGGATCACTGATGCACTTGGGTCCAGGTCAAATTTTCCGTTTCTGATATGCACTTCTTTAAAATAAATTTCTTTGCAACCACTTTTTAATATCATAACTATTTTTACATTATTTTTTTTACAAGCCATATGAGAGCTTAATTTTCTAGATTAGTTTAGGTTTTTCATGGTTTTTATTTTTATTATGAGCAGACAAATAACTAAAAATGTGAAAAAAAACCCACTTTTTTTTTTTGTAATTTTTTATATGCACAGTCGAATCATATTATTATGACCACCTCCTACTATCGACATCGGCAGTGCGTAGCCCATTAAGGAAGTGATGTGTCATGGGCTCGCTTAGTGGGTATATAAGGTGTGCGATAGGCTGAACACAAATCACTCGTTGTTGCCATGGGTAAAAGCGGCAATTTATCAGTTGCAAAAAGGGATGATTATTGTCTTTCCGGCCAAGAGTGGTAGTATTCCTTAAACAGTGCAGTCTGTGAACTGTTTGCGTGCTGCTGTGGTGAAAGTGCATCGTGAGTGGACAAATATCACCATTGAGAATAACCAATGTGAAAACTGTGGATCACCACGTGCCATTGATGTGAGAGGTAAACGTCGGCTATGAAGGTTTGCGAGGGCTGAACGACACGCTACAGTGTCAGGCGAGAAATATCAGAGAACAAACACACTGCAACCATTGCTGGAAGAACACAAGCTGGTGGCGGCAGCGTTATGGTCCGGGGAATATTGTCATTACATTCTCTGGGCCCACTCATCCATGTAGAAGGCACTCTGAACCGATTTGGGTGTGAATCCATTGTTGCAGATCACGTCCAACAATGGTAATAGTAACAACAGTAGTGGTGCCTGCAATATATAGTGTAAACATATATGTATATATTTATACACACATATATCTTACTCGCTTCATCAAGTTCATGTTGGAGGTAATTAGCATATCTTTCATTGGGTGTTCGTATTCATAAACAATATATTATAGTATTGTTTTGGAAATTACATTGACACCGGTGGGGATTAGGGTATTCAACCTGTATATCCAGTATACCTCTCATCGGCAAAGCGTTTCAAACCTGTTGGCCTGAGAGGCATCTATATAGTCGATGGGTATTATTTGGTAGCATTTGAAATCTCCCCCATGAGTTAAAGGGCAATGTTTGGGAATGCTATGTGTCCACAGTTTTTTCTTGCAGTTTGAACGGTGTTGGTTTAGGCGACAATGTAATGGTTGGGTGGTGCGTCCAACGTATTCGGCTCCGCAAATGCAACTAATTAAATAGATAAATTGTGACTGGCAAGTCAGCCTATGTTTGAGTGTGAATGTTTTACCTGTGTTACCAGTGAAGGATTTGCAACTGTGTTGGATGCTAGGGCAACAGAGGCAACGTGGTTACTCACAGCGGTAGCTACCCAAAGTTGATATGTTTTTTTTTTGTTTTTTTTTGTTGTTGGCCAATGTTTGACTCGGCTGGGAGCCAGTAAACTCTTAAGGGTTTGAACTTTACGGTAAGTACAAATTGGTTTATTTTGTAGGAGAGGTTTTAAAAAAGGGTCAAGGGTTATACATGCCAATGTTTGGTTAGAATCTCTCTAATTTTTCCCAATTTTTTTTATATGTAGTGATGAAATTGAGTTTGAATTAAAATCAACTGTGGATGATTATTTCTTTAACGCTAAACAGTCTGTTTGTTTACATTTTTTTAGTTCTCTGATATGCATCAGTGAGGAGGTGATTTTGGTATCCATTTTGCTTGAATCTTTTCTGTAAAATGATGGCTTGTTGGTTGAAATCATTGTCTCGGGTACGGTTTTTCCGTACTCATTTGTATTGGCTGTAGGGGATATTTTGAAGCCATTTTTTATGATGTCCACTTGAAAAGTCCAAATAACTATTTGTATGGTTGTCCCTAAAATAGGGGCTGCAGGGGTGAGAAATTGTACTAATGCAATAGCTCCTGCTGTTGTGTTATCAATAGTAAGAGGGGGTGGGGGAAGGACCGGTGGGGAGCGTTCTGGGATAGCAAATGGAGGGTCATGAATATCTAGCTCTGAATTGTCATGCGTGGTGAGAATAGAAAGGTTCAATGGAGATGGAGTGGAATGGAAGTTTTGGGGGTTTAAGCAGTTGGACTTGGTGTTGGGGGTTTTATTCGTCATTTTGGATATGGTTGGTTTTGGTGATAGGCTGGGTGTGTTGGGGTGATTTGTATGTGGACCTGGGGATTTTGGCTTGGGTTTGTTATACTTGCTATTAAGGTATTGTTTGCCTTTTTTGTATTGAAATTTGTTCACATTGAGTTTGGATGCTTGGAACGCGGCTGAGGATCTTAGTATGATAGGTGTTCTTTGTTGGTGGATGATGGGTTTGGCATCATTTAGTTCTGGGTGTGCACAACATCTAATTTGGTTGTGTAAGTAATCTAGACGTTCTCTTGCTAACTTTTATGATTTTTTTTCTCAACCGTCTCTTGTTCTATTTGATGGATTCTATTAGTGATATTCTGATTTATAAAATGAAAGTCTGGGTGTTGATAGAAGTCTGTTAGTTTCGAGATAATGGAATCTATTTGAGTAGTGATGGTGTTACATAGCTGCTCTCTCTTTTTCAATAAACTTTGCATTATACCCCGAGAAACATCTTCCATGAAAACCTCCCAATCCTTGGTGAAGGGGAGGTCTTCTTTGAAAGATGACTCAAAAGGCATTCTAAGGCCTCGTGGTGCTATTTGCACTTTGAGATGGTAAGAAACATTACATCAATATAATGATGTAGTTCAGATTTCATATTGTTTTCAAGGTCGTTGAACAAATTGGTCATAGTTTTAGTTTTGTCATTAGAGAAGATAGTGGTGATGCTAGAACAAGAGGTTAAAGACGTACGATCTCTTGTGTCTTGACGGTTTTTCAAGTGCTCCATTGTAGTAAAATCGGACGCTAGAAAAGCGGGAATGGGTAGGTCTTGGTTCGTGGAAGATGCCTAGGTATTTGCAGCCTTGTATAGGATATGAAGATCCTGTCACACCAGATCAAGATTGTCTGGCGTGTGGGTAGAGTTTCACTAGAAGAAAAAGGGAATAAAATCCGGCGCAACCATAGGGCATTACCTACATAAGGTGTAAAATAGTTGATGTGGTGATACATATGCTCACCTGGTGATGTCCTGCTCAGAGCATGACACGCCTAAAGATGTAGACTTTGAATTTGTAGTTAATCATCAGAGAACTACAAGCCACGGGTTGTACCAGGAATCAAAAACTTAGACCGGTTCTTAGTAGGATAGTGGGATTGTGAGAATAACACCTTGTGTAGGTGAAAAAACAAAAATCAACCCTTCAAGCGGCGCTGGTCCCTTAGAACGTAATTCACTGGTGGTTCCTAGTTTCGCATCGTGATGAAGCAGACACTGTGTAGGTCAAATTGTCTTTAATAGATACAGGCAACGCGTTTCAGAGCCGAACCGGCTCCTTCCTCAGGCAGTATCAGAAAATAAAGGAAGAGTAAAAAACAGTACATGTATTTATGCTTGAAAAAACTGGGAAAACAAACTGTCAAAAGCAAAGGTCAAGGGCACATGTCACATAAAACATCAAATAATGTGCAAAATAGATGCAGTTTTGGAAAAATAGGGGTTATGACAGTATGTTATAGTCACAGAAACGTTATAGTGGTACTTATAATAATATCAGGAGATTCTGAAGAACAGAGAAATGCCGTTCCTTAAGCACAGTTGGTGAGCGGACCTGCTGGATGACAGGGTTACGTACAAAATAATGTTTTTACTTTTAAAAATTTGGTTTTCCGCCAACAAAAAGGAACAGCCATGTTCACGAGGGTAGCACCAAGCTATGCTAATCTTTTTATGGGCATATTTGAAGACTCCCATATTTAAAATAATTCCAATTTTAAACACCATATATTGTTTTATCGAAGATACATAGATAATCCGTTTTTTATTTGTTGAGGAGACATGCGTTCAGCTACCAATTTTACTACTACATTAAACACAAATACTTGGGGCTTAACCTTTACGAGCAACATCATTTCGAATGAAATAGACTTTCTTGATCTAACGATCTCCCATGCTCATTCCCAAATCATCACCCGCACCTTTTTCAAAAAGTTAAATAGAAATAGTTATTTGGACTTTTCAAGTGGACATCATAAAAAATGGCTTCAAAATATCCCCTACAGCCAATACCAACGACTACGTAAAAACTGTACCCGAGACAATGATTTCAACCAACAAGCAATCATTTTACTGGAAAGATTCAAGCAAAAGGGATACCCAAATCACCTCCTCACTGATGCATATCAGAGAACTAAAAAATTAAAACAGACAGTTTAGCATCATCAAAGAAATGATCATCCACAGGTGATTTTAATTCAAACAAACTCAATTTCATCACTACATATAACACAAAATTTGGAAAAATTAGAGAGATTCTAACCAAACATTGGCATGTATTAACCCATGACCCTTTTTTAAAACCTCTCCTACAAAATAAACCAATTTGTACTTACCGTAGAGCTCAAGCCCTTAAGAGTTTGCTGGCCCCCAGCCGAGTCAAACATTGGCCAATAACAAAAAAAAAAACGCATATCAACTTTGGGGAGCTACCGCTGTGAGAAAACACGTTGCCTCTGTTGCTCTAGCATCCAACACAGGTGCATATCCTTCACTGGTAACAACACAGGTGAAACATTCACACTCAAACATAGACTGACTTTCCAATCATAATTTGTTATCTATTTAATTAGTTGCATTTGCGGAGCCCAATACGTTGGACGCACCACCCAACCATTACGTTTTCGCCTAAACCAACACCGTTAAAACTGAAAGATTAAACTGTGGACACACAGCATTCCCAAACATTGCACTTTAACACATGGGGGAGATTTCAAATGCTACCTAATAATACCCATCGACTATATAGATGCCTCTCAGGCCAACAGGTTTGAAACTCTTTGCCGACGAGAGGTATACTGGATATACAGGTTGAATACCCTAATCCCCACCGGTCTCAATGCAATTTCCGAAACAATACTATAATATATATTTTTTTGTAAACCACTACGAACACCCAATGAATATATGAAATATGCTAATTACCTCCAACATGAACTTGATGAAGCGAGTGAGATATATGTGTGTATAAATATATACATATATATTTATACTATGTATTGCTGGCCCCACTACTGTTGTTACTATTATTGTTACTTCTATTATTGTTACCAGCTGTAATGAATCGGGTGAGGAGACGACAGGTGAGCACTAATCTACCCGCAACTCAGTCCCTGCCTACTTGCACGGCCCGTCCTAAGTGACGGCGTACAACTGGGCGACGGTCCCTATGCTCAGTAAGTACAAGACAGACAACACAAGACGAAGCAAAGGGGATGTAGAGGCAGTTGCCCACGGAAAACCGTGAGCAACAGGCAGTGGTGAATGAGCCGAATCAAACCAGGAGAGTACGTAGTAGCAAAACGGAGCAGAAGAATAGTCAGGCAAGCCAGGGTCCAAAAGGTTACAGCAGTCAATCAGGTAAATAGCAGGACTCACATAAGCAAGCGGGGTAGGGGCAGTTGCCCACGGAAACACCGTGAGCAACAGGCAGTGGTGAACGAGCCGAATCAACCCAAGGGAGTACATAGTAGCAAAATCAGAGCAGGAGAATAGTCAGGCAAGTCAGGGTCAAGTAAGTAACAGCGGTCAACGGGTGAATAGCAGGAATCGCAGAGCCAGGAAACCAGACAATACAGGCAAGGAGCATGCTGCAAGTGAGGGTATAAATAGACCAAGGGCGGGAGCTAGAACCGTCAGGCCAGGCTGTGATAGGTTCTCCCTCTCCTCAGCCTGCAAGCCTGAGTGGTAACAGATCGCATCACTCTAGCAGACCTTGGAGCTGATGAAGGCTGATTAACCCCGGGCGTCGACATAGAACCTGTGTCAGGCAAACCCTTTACACCAGCCTTGTGTTAATAGCGATTTAACCCCTTAATGACCGCCGATACGTCTTTTTACGGCGGTCATTAGTGGGCTTTATTCTAGAGCGCCGACAAACTACGTCGCTGCATTAGAATAAAGTAAACAGAGCAGGGAGCCGTGAAATCTCCCTGCTCTCAGCTGCCAGAAGCAGCTGAGGGCTGGGGGCGTCCCTGCTCTGCCGGGTGAGATCGATATTAGTATCGATCTCACCTGTTTAACCCTTCAGATGCGGTGCACAATAGCGAGCACCGCATCTGAATGGTTTTGGAGAGAGGGAGGGAGCTCCCTCTCATCTCACTGACACCCGGCGATAAAATCGCCGAGTGTCTGTGTCTTCTATGGCAGCCGGGGGTCTAATAAAGACCCCCAGGTCTGCCTGCAGCGAATGCCTGCTAGATCATGCCGCAGGCATGACCTAGCAGATGCCTGTCCGTGTTAAACGGACAGGCAGTAATACACTGCAATACAAAAGTATTGCAGTGTATTATAATAGCGATCGGATGATAGGGAAGTCCCCTAGTGGGACTAGTAAAAAAGTAAAAAAAGTTTAATAAAGTTAATTAAAAAAAAAAGTGAAAAAAAAAAAATGAAAAACCCAGCTTTTCCCCTTACAAAATGCTTTACTATTAAAAAAAACTACAATAAAGCAAAAAAGTTACACATATTTGGTATCGCCGCGTCCGTAACGACCCCGACTATAAAGCTGTTACATTATTTAACCCGCACTGTGAACGCCGTAAAAAATAAAATAAAAAACAATGGAAAAATTGCTGTTTTCTGTTAATCCTGACTTAAAAAAAATGTGATAGAAAGTGATCAAAAAGTCGCATCTACTCTCAAATGGTACCAATAAAAACTGCAAGTCGTCCCGCAAAAAACAAGACCTTATACAGCTATGCCGACGCAAAAATAAAAAAGTTACAGCTCTTCGAATGTGACAATGGAAAAATCTAAAAAATGGCTTGGACATTAGGGCCCAGAATGCCAGCAGGGGGAAGGGGTTAAAAAATGATTGTTATCGTCACTTTACCCAATCACAATAATAATAATAAACGTTTGTATTTTCAATACATTCTCAAAACTTAACTCCATCCACTCTGAACAGGTAGATGGTCCTTTTTAAACATGTTGACAGTCTTTCCCTTTTTTTTAAGTCTTTACTTCATTTTAAATCTAATTTTTTTCACTCACAATTGCCATTCCGTAAAGCTTAGCAACGGACGCTTTACTTTCAACCAATGAGCGCGCAGTTCCGGTGCGTTCACTAGATACTCAAGCCGCTTAGATGTTAGATCGTATCTAGTGGCTCGTACAAAGAAATACACCCCTTCTTCCCTCTCTACATTCCCCTCCCTGTTCATACCCCAATCCATTTCTCCAATTTATTTCTTACATAACCCTGTCATCTAGCAGGTCTGTTCACCAACTGTGCCGAAGAAACAGTATTTCTCTGTTCTTCAGAATTACTTAACAGAATCCCCTGATATTATTATAAGTACCACTATAACGTTTCTGTGACTATAACATACTGTCATCACCCCTATTTTTCCACTACTGCATCTATTTTGCACATTATTTGATGTTTTATGTGACAGGTGCCCTTTGACCTTTGCTTTTGACAGTTTGTTTTCTCGTTTTTTCAAACGTAAATACATGTACTGTTTTTTACTCTTCCTTTATTTTCTGATATTGCCTGAGGAAGGAGCCGGTTCGGCTCTGAAACGCGTTGCCTGTATCTATTAAAGACAATTTGACCTACACAGTGTCTGCTTCTTCACTATGCGAATCTAGGAACAAACAGTGAATTACGTTCTAAGTGACCAGCGCCGCTTGAAGGGTTGATTTTTGAGTTTTTTCACCTACACAAGGTGTTATTCTCACAATCCCACTATCCTACTAAGAACCAGTCTAAGTTTTTGGTTCCTGGTACAACCCGTGGCTTGCATTTTCTATCTTTTTTATAAGCCTTTCAATGCAGCTACTGCCTGTTCTATTTTCTAAATGTGGGCGTGAGACACTTCATGTCAATCAAGCTGCTCTGCACTTTTAGGGTATGTGCACACGACCTCTTTTCAGACGTAATGGAGGCGTTTTACGCCTCGAATTACGCCTGAAAAGATGGCTCCAATACTTTGGCAAACATCTGCCCATTGCTTGCAATGGGTCTTACGATGTTCTGTGCAGACGAGCTGTCATTTTACGTGTCGCTGTCAAAAGACTGCGCGTAAAATTACGGCCGCGTCAAAGAAGTGCAGGACTCTTCTTGGGACGTTTTTGGAGCCATTTTTCCATAGACTATTGAAAACAGCCCCAAAAACGGCCGTAAAAAACACTGCGAAAACGCAGCAAAAAACGCGAGTTGCTCAAAAAATGTCTGAAAATCAGGAGCTGTTTTCCCTTGAAAACAGCTCCGTATTTTCAGACGTTTCTTGTTAAGCATGTGAACATAACCTTAGGGTATGTTCCCATGCAGTGTTTTCAGGCGTATTTCGGGGTGTTTATGCCTCAAAAAACACCTGAAAAAATGGAAGCTGAACGCCTACAAACATCTGCCCATTGAAATCAATGGGAAAAACAGCATTTAGTTCATACGGGGCATATTAAAAAACGGAGCGTAAAAAGACGCTCTGTAAAAAGAAGTAGCATGTCACATCTTGAGGCGTTTTTTGGAGCTGATTTTCCATTGAACACTATGCAAAAAGCCTCAACAAACGCCTCCAAAGAAGCATGAAAATAAGCCTCAAAAGAAGCTCCAAATTAAAAGAAGCTTCATTTTCAGCTTCAAAAACCCTGAAAATCATCTCCGTATTTTCAGACGTTTTTTGCTAAGGGTATGTTCACACAGCTTATTTTCATTAGTTTTTCGGGACGCAAACAGCCCAAAAAATCGGAAGCAGAACGCCTCCAAACATCTGCCCATTGATTTCAATGTCAAAAACGGCGTTCTGTTCCAACGGGCCGTTTTTTTTTTCCGCAGCTGTTTGTTTTAGACTCAGCGTGTGAACATACCCTTAGGGTATGTTTACACGGCCTATTTTCGGCCATTTTTCAGGCCGTGAACGGCCGAAAAACAGCTGAAAGATTGGAAGCAGAACGCCTCAAAACAGCTGCCAATTGATTTCACTGGGAAAAACGGCGTTCTGTTCCGACGGGCCGTTTTTTTACATGGCCTTTTTGAAAAACGGGCACATAAAAAAACTACCGCGAAAAAGAAGTGCAGGTCACTTCTTGGGCCATTTTTGGAGCCGTTTTTCATCGACTCTATTGAAAACCGCTCCAAAAACGGACGTATAAAATGTCACGAAAAATGCGAGTGGCTTAAAAAACTTCTGAAAATCAGGAGCTGTTTTCCCTTGAAAACAGCTCCGTATTTTCAGACGTTTTTGGTTAAGCGTGTGAACATACCCTTAGACTGGGTTCAACCGGAGTTTTTCGCAGGCCGAAAATCTGCCTCAAAATTCCTTGCCGTGAAAAGAACGCCGCAAAATACGCTTCTTCTGCCTCCCATTGATGTCAATAGTGGATCAGAAGCGTGAACGCCCGAAAATAGGGCATGTCCCTTCTTTTTCCCGCGAGCCAGTTTTTTCCAATCGCGGGAAAAAAACGCCTTCCGCCTACCATGGAAATCAATGGGAGGCATTTTCAGATGTTTTTTGGCGTGTTTTCCGATGGGGTTTCCGCGTAAAAAAAACTCGGCAACAAACTCTCTGTGAACTCCCCCTAAGGGTATGCTCACACGCAAAATCAAAAACGTCTGAAAATACGGAGAGGTTTTCAAGGGAAAATAGGCTAAGTGTGCGTGCCCGACGCTGCTAGCTACTGTAGTACTAGCAGCATCAGGAGTAAGGGTATATTCACATGCTTAAACAAAAATGTCTGAAAATACGGAGCTGTTTTCAAGGGAAAAGCACTCCAGATTTTCCACTAAAGGAAATCAGCAGTGGCCGGATCCCTTTGCAGCGAGCAATGAACAAAGAGGGGCTGTCATGAAGATGGAGCCTTCACATCTCCAAAACTACAGCTTTTCTTAAAAATAAAGGTATTTACAAATGTGCATTACTTTTAGTTGATGAGCTTTTTATCATTTGTTTATCAAGATGCAAATACCCCTTTAAGACATGGGAATGAACTTCCAATTTGGGCAACCAATAAAATTCTCATTGGTTTGCAGATGTATTCACTTCATCTATCTCAATTCTGTTTTAATAAATCCTTCTTGAATAGATCTTAAACGTTTCACAAACGTTATAACAATTTTTTGGAGGAAATTCTACTTTTAGTTACACATATATTACAATGTAAGATATAGCTACAAAATATATTTGTAATGACTTTATGTATTGTCATTCAAAACGTGAATATTCCTCTGCATTAAAAGACTTTTTATGGAAAATTATAAAGTAAAGGACTTTTTTCTGCCGTGGTTAGAATTGCTCAATACACTATGTTGCAAATAGTGTAATACCTTGGACAAGGTATGAAAACATTGGATATTTCAAGAAAACGTAAGTGTGATCATCGTACTGTGAAAAGATTTGTGGCCGATTCAGAGCACAGACGGGTTCGTTCAGATAAAGGCATAATGAGGAAGGTTTCTGCCAGACAAATTAATAGGATTAGGAGAGCAGCTGCTAAAATGCCATTGCAAAGCGGCAAACAGGTATTTGAAGCCGCTGGTGCCTCTAGAGTCCCGCGAACTTCAAGGTGTAGGATCCTCCAGAGGTTTGCAAGTGTGCATAAAGCTATTATTCGGATACCCCTAAACAATGCTCACAAGCAGAAACGGTTGCAGTGGGCTCAGAAATACATGAAGACTCATTTTCAAACTGTGTTGTTTACTGATGAGTGCCGTGCAACCCTGGATGGTCCAGATGGATGGAGTAGTGGATGGTTGGTGAATGGCCACCATGTCCCAACAAGGCTGCAACGTCAGCAAGGAGGTGGCGGAGTCATGTTTTGGGCTGGAATTATGGGGAGAGAGCTGGTAGGCCCCTTTAGGGTCTCTGACGGTGTGAAAATGACCTCTGCAAAGTACGTAGAGTTTATGACTGACCACTTTCTAACGTGGTACAAAAAGAAGAACCGTGCCTTCCGTAGCAAAATTATCTTCATGCACGACAATGCACCATCTCATGCTGCAAAGAATACCTCTGTGTCATTGGCTGCTATGGGCATAAAAGGAGAGAAACTCATGGTGTGACCCCCATGTTCCCCTGACCTCAACCCTATTGAGAACCTTTGGAGCATCCTCAAGCAAAATATCTATGAGGGTGGGAGGCAGTTCACATCAAAACAGAAGCTCTGGTAGGCTATTCTGACGTCCTGCAAAGATATTCAAGCAGAAACTGTCCAAATACTCACAAATTCAATGGATGCAAGAATTGTGAAGGTGATATCAAAGAAGGGGTCCTATGTTAACATGTAACTTGGCCTGTTAAGTTTTTTTTTTTGATAGAGATTTTGATTTCTGTAAATATGACCTCCTGATGCTGCAAATTCAACAAATTACCATTTTAGTTCTCTTTACAACCTTTAAAATGTTTTGATCTCTGTTGTGCATAATAATTTGAAACAGTGCATTTTGAGTTTTTTACTTCTAAAAAAATATCTGTTATCATTAGGAGATTTGTTCAATAAAATTTGGATTATTCTCCCAACGGTTGATGGTTTGAAGATTATACTGACTGTCATTTGCATCGACTATTTAGGAAAATCAGCGAAAAAATAACATTTGCATAATAATTTGGAATGCGGTGTAAATATTATTTTTTATATAAAGTCCATGAAAAATGAAATGATTACGAGGCCTGTCTGTGGTGACCAAGTGACTTACATAGCCATTATGGACAAGACCTTAAACTTTATAGACTGTGTTATCTAACTGTACACCAAGATAAGACCGTGAGCCGCTACAAACTCAATGGGGCATTAACTTGCTAGATATGTGACTTAGGCCCCATGCACACGAACGTGCTTTTGTGGCCGCAATTCCCCCGAAAATCCATAGGAGAATTGCATCCCCATTCATTTCTATGGGGCCATGCACACGACCGTAGTTTTACGGTCCGTGCACGGCCCGGGAGCCCGCACCGCAGAAAGAACGGACATGTCTTATTACGGCCGTCTTCTGCGGTCCGGGCTCATTGAAAATAATGGACGTGGCCATGTAAATTGCCCACGATTTGCGGGCGGCTTGCGGCTGACAGTCCGCTGCTGGCCAACCCGAAAATCACAGCCGTGCACATGGCTACGGTCGTGTGCATGAGGCCTAACACTGTCATCTTGGATTTAATTCTGGAAGGATGGATTTTGATTGCTGTTTATGAGTCATATTTTTTTTTTTCTAATTTTATATGTTATGGTCTCCTTCCACAGTTACAATTTTAACTCGTAGGTTGCAATGCTTATCTGTGGACCCATAGATGGAATAGCTGAAAATCTATGGTAGGCAAGAATAGGTAATTTCATGTGCAAAAGAGCCGACAACTTTTTTAAACCTCTACCACCAGTGTCTAAAGTTACATCATGGTGCCTGTCATGGCATTAATTAGGAACTGTACAGCATTATTATTTGAGGGGTACATAGTACTATTATTTTGGCACTGAGTTATTGTTATTGTATGTTCATATGCAGTAGATTTGTAGCAGAAATTTCTGTGAAGATGCGCCAAATTTATGGCAATGGTGCACGATGTATGATAAATTTGCCTTTGACACTCTCTTTTTTCTTATACCACCTCTTGGCTTAGTTTGCAATAATTTTTTTTAATTCAATTTTGGTGCATTGTGAAATCTTGCAGAATATTTTTCCCATTGGACATTGTATCGTTTTTCAAAGCGTATTTTTATCCTGCGAAAATGCAAGGCAAATACGTCATGTGTGACTGCATCCTTACTCTCCATTTACTATGCTCCTCAAAAAAAAAATCCCAAGCACTTCCACATACCTTACTATCGTCCTTGTAGATATATGCATTTTATTGTTTTTGTGATTTTTTAATAATTATTAATAATAATATTAATAATAATAATAATAATAACAAAAACCACAACAATGATAAATATAACTACAAAATAATAATAAAGGATATAAAATTCCCCCTTATGAAAATCTATACCTCATGATATACACCAAAATTCCAATTTTAGATCTATGGACATTTCACAGTGTACATTGAATCAAAATCTTTGAAAATAAGAACGGAATTGATTCTATGGCTGCAATGTGGTATTATAGCCTTGAGCAACAGCTAATTTTTAGAAACCGCTTTAATTCTTGCTGCCAAACATTTCACATGCCCCTTTAAAAGTTATAAGAAAAGTATTATGACTAGAGAATGTGTTTTCCTATCTAGAATTCAGCAGTGTGAAATATGCCAATTCTTTCCCCCTACACATCAGTTTGATTTAACTATTGTTTTTAATGCAGCATCTAAATTTATGTATGTCTTTTTGGAGGCGAAAAGCTGTACTTAATTTATGGCTGACTGGGACAAGTAAATTGACGACTTCTAATATTGGTTCAATTTTTTTATTTTTTTGTGGGAACTTCCACAAAATGCTTTAATTCAATATGTCCCATTTAGTTGCTGGTCTAGCGAGAACAAGCCATAAATTAAGTGCTAAGTGCAAAATAAAAGAAATTATTCCATATACAAGACAAAAATACTTTCATGAATAAATAGTTATGCCTGAGAGCACTTTCACATTAATTGTAGTTTTCAATATTGAAACATTTCTCAGCTGAAGGACTATGGAGATTTCCAGCTAATTCTCATAATGCATTTTTTTCAATTGAAGATTGACAATTTTCCCCTATTTTATAAAAACTGCTATAATTTGAACTATCTGCAAGTGCTGCAGGAAAAGTTCAAGAAATGGTTGTTTGTTTTTGATTTGCAGGAAATTCAAGATTTGTTGACATCAGATACTAGTAGAGAATAGTATGAGAATAGATGTTCAGACATTTTTTTATAACATAAGATCAAATAGCGGATGTGGAAGGGTGGGCTGTAATGGAGAAAGATGGACCTGTAGAAATATTATAGTATTGTAGTTGGAGTGAAGTGGCACTTGTGAAGTATATGTACAATACATTAGCAAGGTATAAAAATACTAACTCACATCTGTCCCGTAGGGTTTGTGGACCCACTGGGCCATACCGCCTTGGTGGTATGGCAGCTGGCCAACAGGGCGCAGGTCAGAGTCTATAGTTTATATAGAGTACCTGTGGCAGCTCGGACAGTAGCAAGGCAGGCTTGGCAGGAACAAGGCAGCAGGTAGACGTAAGGCGTGGAGAAACAGGACAGGTGTGGTATACAGCACAGCATGGCTACAGCATGGCTACAGCTGAGCGCGGCACTAGATCAGGATACAGGGAACAGGAACAGGAAATATCTGGAGCAGTAAACACTAGGGGACCATTTGCAAGACAGACTAGGAATACAACAACAAAGCTCAGGCATGGGAGGATGGGACTGGGACCTTCTTATAGCCCAGGGTACTCTGGACCAATTAGCTCAATCACAAGCATGCTTGCGCTCAGGCTTCTCAAGTCTGGACTGAGCTCGTGAGCGCACCCGGGTGGTCACTGTGGAGCAGGACGGCCGTATGTGCAAACATCTCTTGAGAGAAGGGCGTCGACTGGATGGTAGGAGTTTGTGGTCAGCGACCACGGACGTTACAGTATCCCCCCTCTTACGCCCCCTCCTCTTGGGACCAGAACGAGAGAGAAACCTCTTAATGAGGGTAGGAGCATTGAGATTCTCCTCTGGCTCCCAGGACCTCTCTTCTGGACCAAACCCCTTCCAATGCACTAAATAAAAGGTTCTTCCTCTTACTTTTTTAATGTCCAAGATCTCCTTAACCTCGAAGGTGTCTGAAGGGCCGCTGGAGGCAACCGCAGGGCTTGGAGTCTTGGTAAAGCGGTTCAGAACCACTGGCTTCAGGAGAGAAACATGGAAGGAGTTGGGGATCTTGAGGGTAGGAGGCAGCCAAAGCTTGTAGGCGACAGGGTTGATCTGCTGCAGGATCTCGAAGGGACCAGGGAACCTTGGAGCAAATTTGTATGACGGCACCCTCAGTCGAATATTCCTAGAGGACAGCCAGACCTTCGTGCCAGGAAGAAACTGAGGGGGTTCTCTTATCCTTGTGTCTGCCCTCCGCTTCATGCGGTCGACCGCCAACAGGATGGAGGATCGAGTCTGCTGCCAGGTCTGCAGAAAGTCCCGTGTCAGCAGCTGGCATCTCGGACGTAACAGAGACCGGGAGAGGAATTCGTGGGTGCTGGCCATAGACAATAAGGAACGGTGTCTTCCGTGTGGACTCGCTGGTATGATTGTTGTAAGAGAACTCAGCCCACGGAAGCAACTGCACTAGGTATTCATGCTGTTTGGAGATGAGTGGCGTAGGTAGTTCTACAAGATCTGATTGATCCTCTCGACCTGACTATTGGACTGAGGATGGTTGGCTGAGGAAAAGTCCAACTTTATACCCAGGAGTCCGCAGAGGGCTCTCCAGAACTTCGAGGTGAACTGAACTCCCCCCCCCCCCCCGATCAGACACAATATGCTGGGGCAAGCCGTGCAGGCGGCAGATGTGTTGGATGAACAGCTTGGCCAGCAGAGGAGCAGACAGAAGACCGGTCAGAGGAACAAAGTGGGCCATCTTAGAAAATCGATCCACCAGCACCCAGATAGTACTACATCCGGCAGAGAGAGGCCGTAATAAAGTCCATAGCTATATGCTGCCAGGGGGCATTTGGCACAGGCAATGACTGGAGCAGACCAGCAGGTCTGGAGTGAGCGACCTTGTTGGCTGCACATACTGAACCTGAAGAAACAAAGTCCATAATGTGCTTGGGCAGCGTGGTCCACCAGAAATGACGAGTAATCAGATCCCGAGTCTTACGGCTCCCCGCTTGACCTGCCAGTCTAGCAGTCTAGAAGAGTGTCCCCAGCGGAGGATTCTTCCATGGTCAGCTAGGCGCACAAAAGTCCTCCCTGGAGGAATGTCCCCAACTTGCAGGGGATTGACAGAGACAATGCAAAACGGATCAATGACTACTGTAAAGGATTTGCCAGGCACAACTTCTGTGTATACGCCCATAGGTAATCAGTCTGCACCTGAGTCTATGTCTCTGAGACTGACTCCATCTTCCACCACTCAGGATGGCAGGCTTAGGAGTGGGAGAGCCTATCGCAGCCTGGCCAGACGGAGCTAGCTCCCGCCCTCTGTCTATTTATACCTGCCTTTCCTGTTCCTCCTTTGCTTGTGATTCTTCTCGTGTGGTTTCCTGGCCCAGCTACAGCTTCTGACTATTTGATCCTGCTCCATACTGACCCTGGCTTACTGACTACTCTCCTGCTCTGCGTTTGGTACCTCGTGCTCTCCTGGTTTGACTCGGCTTGTTCACCACTCTTGTTGCTCACGGTGTTGCCGTGGGCAACTGCCCCATTTCCCTTAGCTTTGTGTACCCTTGTCTGTTTGTCTCGTGCACTTACTGAGCGTAGGGACCGCCGCCCATTTGTACCCCGTCGCCTAGGGCGGGTCGTTGCAAGTAGGCAGGGACAGAGTGGCGGGTAGATTAGGGCTCACTTGTCCGTTTCCCTACCCCCATCATTACATAATCACAAGCCCATATACCTAGTCTACCCTGGTCCCTGACACTACTATGGACCCCCTTGAGACCCTGGCCCAGCAAATGCAGGGTCTCTCCCTACAGGTCCAGGCCCTGGCTCAGAGGGTCAACCAGCCTGACGCTACCATGGTAGTGCCCCTCACCTCACCTCTTGAACCCCGCCTCAAGTTGCCTGACCGGTTCTCAGGGGACCGGAGGACTTTTCTCTCCTTTCGGGAGAGTTGTAAGCTCTATTTTCGCTTAAAGCCCCACTCCTCAGGTTCTGAGAGCCAGCGGGTGGGTATAATTATGTCCCGGCTCCAGGAAGGGCCCCAAGAATGGGCCTTCTCCTTGGCTCCTGACACCCCTGAACTTTCCTCCGTTGATCTTTTCTTTTCCGCTCTCGGACTCATTTATGACGAGACTGACAGGACTGCCTTTGCCGAGAGTAAGCTGGTGACCTTATGTCAGGGTAAGAGACCTGTTGAGGAGTATTGCTCTGACTTTAGGAAGTGGTGCGTAGCTTCTCGGTGGAATGACCCTGCCTTAAGGTGCCAGTTTAGGTTGGGTCTGTCGAACGCCCTGAAAGACCTGCTAGTTAGCTATCAACTCTTCTGACTCCCTAGACCAGGTTATGGCTTTAGCGGTACGACTTGACCGACGTCTCAGGGAACGACAACTTGAACGTTTTTGTGTTTCCCCCATGATGCCTCCCGAGGTCCCGTTGCTTCGCTCTTCCACGGAAGACTCGCAGGTACCTATGCAACTCGGGGCCTCCGTGTCCCCCCCGACAACGTAGAGATTTCCGCAGGAAGAATGGTCTCTGCTTCTATTGTGGGACTGACAAGCATCAAGTGAACACCTGTCCTAGGCATAAGAATAAGCAGCCGGAAAACTTCCGCGCCTAAGTGATCATCGGGGAGGTCACTTGGGCGCTCAGGTATTTCCCGTAAATCTGAAACATAATAAAATCTTGCTTCCCTTTCAGGTCTCTTTTGGTGGTAGGTCTGCTACCGGCAGTGCCTTCGTGGATTCAGGGTCTTCTGCTAATATCATGTCTGTGGAATTTGCTATGTCTCTAGCTATGCCTTTGATTGATTTGCCTAAACCTGTCCCGGTAGTGGGTATCGACTCCACACCTCTTGCTAATGGTTATTTTACACAGCATACCCCTGTTTTTGAACTCCTTGTTGACTCCATGCATTTGGAGCAGTGCTCTGTACTGTTGATGCAGGGATTATCGTCCGATTTGGTTTTAGGCCTTCCATGGTTGCAGTTGCATAATCCCATGTTTGACTGGAATACTGGGGAGCTTACCAAATGGGGTAATGAATGCTTGACGTCATGTTTTTCTGTTAATTATATTTCTCCCCCTGAGGAGGTGAACACGCTACCTGAGTTTGTTCAGGACTTCGCTGATGTTTTCTCTAAGGAGGCCTCCGAAGTGTTACCTCCTCATAGAGAATACGATTGCGCTATCTAATTGGTACCAGGAGCTAAGCTCCCTAAGGGTAGGATATTTAATCTTTCTTGTCCCGAACGTGAAGCCATGAGAGAGTATATCCAGGAATGCCTGGCCAAGGGTTACATTCGCCCCTCTACTTCTCCGGTAGGTGCTGGCTTCTTCTTCGTAGGAAAGAAGGATGGTGGTCTTAGGCCATGCATTGACTACCGTAACTTGAATAAGGTCACTGTAAGGAACCAATATCCCCTTCCTTTGATTCCTGATCTCTTTAATCAGGTTCAGGGGGCCCAATGGTTCTCTAAGTTTGACCTACGGGGGGCGTATAACCTTATCCGCATCAAAGAGGGGGATTAGTGGAAGACTGCGTTTAACATGCCCGAAGGTCATTTCGAATACCTCGTCATGCCATTTGGGTTGTGTAATGCTCCTGCGGTCTTCCAGAATTTCATAAATGAGAATTTAAGAGATTACCTGGGGGTATTTCTTGTAGTGTACCTTGATGACATACTGGTGTTTTCCAAGGACTTGTCCTCCCACATTGAGCATGTCAGGAAGGTGCTCCAGGTCCTTCGGGAAAACAAACTGTTTGCGAAAACCGAAAAATGTGTGTTTGGGGTACAGGAGATACCATTTTTGGGTCAAATCCTCACTCCTCATGCATTCCACATGGACCCCGCCAAGGTCCAGGCTGTGGCGGAATGGGTCCAACCTGCCTCCCTGAAGGCGTTACAGTGTTTCTTGGGGTTCGCTAATTATTAAAGGAGATTTATTGCTAACTTCTCAGTCATCGCTAAGCCTCTTACGGACCTCACTCGCAAAGGTGCTGATCTCCTCCACTGGCCTCCTGAGGCTGTCCAGGCCTTTGAGGTCCTTAAGAAGTGCTTTATCTCGGCCCCGGTGCTGGTTCAGCCCAACCAAATGGAGCCATTTATCGTGAAAGTTCACGCATCCGAGGTGGGATTGGGGGCTGTCTTGTCCCAGGGTACCAGGTCCCTCACCCATCTCCGTCCCTGTGCCTACTTCTCCAGGAAGTTTTCGCCCACTGAGAGTAACTATGATATTGGCAACCGCAAACTCTTAGCCATTAAATGGGCATTTGAAGAGTGGCGCCACTTCCTGGAGGGGGCTAGGCACCAGGTAACGGTCCTCACCGACCACAAGAATCTGTTTTTCCTAGAATCTGCCCGGAGGCTAAACCCGAGACAAGCTCGATGGGCGCTATTTTTTACCAGATTCAACTTCTTGGTTACCTATAGGGCTGGGTCTAAAAATATTAAGGCCGATGCACTGTCGCGTAGCTTCATGGCCAGCCCTCCTTCGGAGGAAGGTCCTGCTTGTATTTTGCCTCCTGGTATAATCATTTCTTCTATTGATTCTGATTTAGTCTCTGAAATTGCGGCTGATTAAGGTTCAGCTCCCGGGAACCTTCCTGAGGACAAGCTGTTTGTTGTTCGCCGAATTTTCCCTTAATAACCGGGTCAGTAACTCGTCAGGGGTCTCCCCCTTTTTCTGTAATTTTGGGTTTAATCCACGGTTCTCCTCCGTTTCACCTGGTAGTTCCAACAATCCCGAGGTAGAGGTCGTTCATCGGGAACTGTGCACAGTCTGGGCCCAGGTTCAGAAGAACCTAGAGGCGTCCCAGAGCGTACAAAAAACTCAGGCTGATAGAAGACGTTCTGCTAACCCCTTGTTTATGGTCGGGGATCTGGTGTGGTTATCGTCTAGGAACTTGCGCCTTAAGGTCCCGTCCAAGAAGTTTGCTCCCCGGTTTATTGGGCCGGTTACGGTCATTGAAGGCCTCAATCCTGTCTCCTTCCGACTGGAGTTGCCCCCATCTTCTCGAATACACGACGTGTTTCATGCCTCCCTCCTTAAACGCTGCTCCCCGTCCTTGGCTCCCTCGAGGAAACCTCCTGTTCCCGTTCTCACCCCTGAGGGGGTGGAATTCGAGGTGGCCAAGATTGTGGACAGCAAGATGGTCCAAGGCTCCCTCCAGTACCTGGTCCATTGGAGAGGATACGGGCCTGAGGAGAGGACTTGGGTACCCGCCCGGGATGTTCACGCTGGGGTATTGGTCAGGAAGTTCCACCTTCGTTTCCCCAATAAACCAGGTCCACTTAGAAAGGGTCCTGTGGCCCCTCATAAAAGGGGGGAGGGTACTGTAAAGGATCTGCCAGGCACAACTTCTGTGTATACGCCCATAGGTAATCAGTCTGCACCTGAGTCTATGTCTCTGAGACTGACTCCATCTTTCACCACTCAGGATGGCAGGCTTAGGAGTGGGAGAGCCTATCGCAGCCTGGCCAGACGGAGCTAGCTCCCGCCCTCTGTCTATTTATACCTGCCTTTCCTGTTCCTCCTTTGCTTGTGATTCTTCTCGTGTAGTTTCCTGGCCCAGCTACAGCTTCTGACTATTTTATCCTGCTCCATACTGACCCTGGCTTACTGACTACTCTCCTGCTCTGCACCTGGTACCTCGTGCTCTCCTGGTTTGACTCGGCTCGTTCACCACTCTTGTTGCTCACGGTGTTGCCGTGGGCAACTGCCCCATTTCCCTTAGCTTTGTGTACCCTTGTCTGTTTGTCTCGTGCACTTACTGAGCGTAGGGACCGCCACCCAGTTGTACCCCGTCGCCTAGGGCGGGTCGTTGCAAGTAGGCAGGGATAGAGATATACACTAGAGACACAAAGGAGCATAATAGCCAATAATAAAAGAAAAGATACTTTATTGGACATATAGAAACATATATGGAGAATAAAAAGGTACAGAGCTGGACATGAAGACTCTGAATAATTTCACTGTAGCACAGCTAACACGACTCTCTCTATAATACAGATATAGGGTAGTATACAATACATAGACTCGGGTGGATGGACTGGTGATATCATGAAGCAAGTCGATTAACATCAACACTGTGAGACAGCAATAATGTGGCTATGCTCGTAAAGGTAAGTGTCATGAAAACAGGTAGTGTAAGACCTACAAGCAACGCAAACATCTGGAAAAAATACACAGACCATCAGTCATGTAAGAAAAGTAAGTGTGGGGACTGCAACCTAAATAAGCCAAAAGTCCACCCACTCATACAGTAACTTACCCATAGTAGACGATAACTGAGAGAGTCAGGCTAGTGTGAAACGAAACCCCAACGCGCGTTTCGCGATGTGCTTCCTCAAGGGATAGAGTGGCGGGTAGATTAGGGCTCACTTGTCCGTTTCCCTACCACCATCATTACACTTCTGTCTCAAATACCTGGACAAGGCATCGGCCCTCACATTCTTGTCGGCCGGGCGATAATGAGCTCAAACTGGAACCTGGTAAAGAACAGTAACTACCTGGCCTGACGAGGTTTCAGCTGTTGGGCCGTCTGAAGATAGGTAAGGTTCTTATGGTCCGTAAAAATCAGGATGGGATGAGCTGCGCCCTCTAGTAGATGTCTCCACTCCTCCAGAGCCAATTTGATGGCCAGTAACTCCCGATCCCCAATCGAGTAGTTGCGTTCTGCGGAAGAGAAGAGCTTAGAAAAATATCTACATACCATTGACTTGCCCTTGGAGCCTCTCTGGAACAGGAGTGCACCAGCACCGACAGAGAAAGGCTCCACCTCCAGCGAGAACTGTAGAGAGACATCTGGAAGATGGATGATAGAGGCTGACGTGAAGACACTCTTCAGGCTATTGAATGCGGACACTGCCTCAGGAGTCCACACCTTGGCACTCATGCCCTTCTTAGTGAGGTTAGAGATAGGAGAAGTCAGTGAGGAGAAGTTTGGAATAAACTGTCTGTAAAAATTGGCGAATCCCAGAAAGTGCTGTATGGCCCTCAAGCCTTGAGGGCGTGCCCATTCCAGAATAGACTTTACCTTTTCAGGATCCATCTCGAGATCTCGATTCGAGATGATATAGCCCAGGAAGGGTAGAGCATCTTTTTAAAACACGCACTTTTCCAACTTAGAGTACAGACGATTCTCTCTTAACCGAAGCACAACTTGACGGACATGTCTCTAATGAGTCATAGGATCTGGAGAAAAAAATCAAGATATCATCAAGATAGACTACTACACAAACATAGAGGAGGTCACGGAAAATGTCATTAATGAACTCCTGGAAGACCGCGGGAGCATTACACAGGCCAAAGGGCATTACTAGATATTTATAGTGTCCATCACGGGTGTTAAATGCAGTCTTCCATTCATCACCCTGGCGAATCCGGACTAGGTTGTAAGCCCCACGCAGGTCTAGTTTGGAAAAAAATCTTGTCACCACGTATACGATCAAACAGTTCTGAGATCAGCGGCAACAGATATTTATTTTTCACAGTGATCTAGTTGAGACCTCGGTAGTCAATACAAGGATGAAGTTAACCATCCTTCTTTTTGACGAAGAAGAACCCGGCTCCTGCCGAGGAGGAAGACTTCCGTATGAAGCCCCTCTCCAAGTTCTCTTTCACATAGGCGGACATGGACAGAGTCTCTGGCAAGGAGAAAGGAGATACTCTACCACGGGGAAGAGATGCACCAGGAGTCAGCTCGATAAGGCAGTCATACGCCTGGTGTGGAGGCAAATTTATCCGCCTTCCTCTTGCTGAAGACGTCCGAAAATGCAGCATAATGACTCGGCAATCCTGCCAATGACCAAGGCAGCGAGGCTGAGCTGAACGAATCTGCACCAGGCATCGGCTTTGACACTCAGGGTCCCACTGGAGAACCTCTCCAGAATTCCAGTCCTTGGACTGGGGCATGTAGTCAGAGCCAAGGCACGCCCAGCAGCACAGGGTTAACGGCTTTGGATAGGACATAGAACGACAGGATTTCGGAGTGAAGAGCTCCCACTTGGAGCCTCAGCGGCTTGGTCACAGCTATAACTGGGTCTGGTAGAGGTAGTCCATTCACTGATGCAACTGTCAATGGCCTCTCCAGAGGGGTAGTGGGTAATTGAAGAAGATCCATCAGGTCTCTACGGATGAAATTAGCAGTGGATCCAGAGTCCAGATACGCAGAGACCTGATGCGTTCTCTTGCCGGACACGATGGTCACTGGTATGGACAATTTAGACAGAAGTCCTTTCTTACCCAAGGTTGCCTTTCCTAGCAACCCTAGGCTTTGAGAATTTTGTGGACACAGGCGCACAAGATGGCCACTGAGGCCGCAATATAGACAGAGTCCCGAAGTGCGTCTGCGTTGTCTCTCCTTCGTGGATAGCTTACACTGGTCCATTAACACAGACTCCTTAGGAGGATCGACAGCTGAGGACAGCAGGTGTTGCTGCAAAGTAGGGCCCAGACTAGGAAGGACTTCCTCCCGACGAACCTCTTGGAGACGTTCTCGGATCTGCATATCAATCCGGGCGGCCAGAAGGATGAGGTCATCCAGGGTAGATGGCAGGTCTCAAGCGGCAAGTTCGTCCCTAATTTTAGGAGACAGTACACCCCAGAATGCAGCCACCAGGGCCTCATTGTTCCATAACAGTTCTCCCGCCAGGGTGCGGAATTGGATGGCGTACTAGCTCACGGAGGTGTCACCTTGGCGTAGGTTAATTAAGGAAGCCGCTGCAGATGAGACCCATCCAGGCCCCTCAAACACCATGAAAAAAGTCTGGAGGAAGCCCTGAAAGTCATGGGTCTCTGGTCCTTGTCTCTCCCAGATAGGGTTCGTCCATGCAAGAGCCTTGCCAGTGAGGAGAGAGATGATGAAACCGACCCTTGCGCCGTCAGATGAAAATATCCTAGTATACAGGCCGAAGTGGATCTGCCACTGGTTCAAAAATCCACGACAGGTACCTGCGTCTCCATCATAGCGGTCCGGAAGTGTCAAAGAAAAACGTGGGTCGACACTGCCAGGGGGTGTAGTAGGAGGAACGGCAGATCGTGTCTCCTGCCGACGTGCAAGAATGTTCAAAGACTGGAGGAGTTGGTCCGGTGGAGACCGGAAGTCTAGCCAATATCTGCCCGCATATTTTGTGACGTCGTCATTGTCTTGCATCGTTCAGCGGGGTCCGTGGCCTTAGCCTACTGTTAGGGTTCGTGGACCCACTGGGCCGTACCGCCTTGGTGCAAGTCAGAGTCTATAGTTTATATAGGGTACCTGTGGCAGCTCGGACAGTAGCAAGGCAGGCTTGGCAGGAACTAGGCAGCAGGTAGACGTCAGGCATGGAGAAGCAGGACAGGCATGGTATACAGCACAGCTACAGCTAAGCACGGCACTAGATCAGGATACAGGTTATGGGAACAGGAACATGAAACACTGGGAGCACGAAACACTAGGGGACCATTTGCAAGACAAACTAGGAATATAACAACAAAGCTCAGGTGTGGGTGGATGAGGCTGGGACCTTCTTATAGCCCAGGGTACTCTGGACCAATTAGTTCAATCACAAACATGCTTGCGCTCAGGCTTCTCAAGTCTGGACTGAGCTCGTGAGCGCACCCTGGTGGTCACTGTGGAGCAGGATGGCCGTATGTGCAAACATCTCCTGAGAGAAGGGCGTCGACTGGATGGAAGGAGTTTGTGGTCAGCGACCACGGACGTTACAACATCATTACATTATTTGTAACAAATGAAGCAGAAACCCTTCACAGAAATGTTTTGCCTTAAATTTGATGTCATTTCCGGAAATCTGTATTACTCAGATCTGTTTCCTGAGGTCATGTAGGATGGATAGTATTATAATTATTTTGATGGGCACCGCACAGCAGGAGACACATTCTCCTTTAATTATGGGGTTGAGCCAACATTAACTCCCTGTTGATTCAGTGGGAATAATCTACACCCCCCTAAAGTGGTGCTTTCTAAATACGGTAGCCCTGTGATTGGGCTTCTATTTGCTTCTCTTATATTCACCCAGTTCCCCTTCAAATACATGCCTATTCCTGTAATGATGGGGGTAGGGAAACAGACAAGTGAGCCCTAATCTACCCGCCACTCAGTCCCTGCCTACTTGCAACGACCCGCCCTAGGCGACGGGGTACAACTGGGCGACGGTCCCTACGCTCAGTAAGTGCACGACAGACAAACAGACAAGGGTACACAAAGCTAAGGGAAATGGGGCAGTTGCCCACGGCAACACCGTGAGCAACAAGAGTGGTGAACGAGCCGAGTCAAACCAGTAGTGTACGAGGTACCAAACGCTTAGCAGGAGAGTAGTGAACAAGCCGAGTCAAACCAGGAGTGTACGAGGTACCAAACGCAGAGCAGGAGAGTAGTCAGTAAGCCAGGGTCAGTATGAAGCAGGGTCAAATAGTTTAGAAGCTGCAGCAGGGCCAGGAAACCACACGAGAAGAATCACAAGCAAGGAGAAACAGGAAAGGCAGGTATAAATAGACAGAGGGCGGGAGCTAGCTCCATCTGCCCAGGCTGTGATAGGCTCTCCCACTCCTAAGCCTGCCATTCTGAGTGGTGGAAGATGGAGTCAGTCTCACAGACATAGAAGCAGGTGCAGACTGATTACCTATGGGCGTATACACAGAAGCTGTGCCTGGCAGATCCTTTACAATTCCCTTGTAGGTATCTGCAGAGCCACCTTCTGAAATTTCTGGGCGCTATACCAAGAAATTGGCTGATCACTCTGGCCTCCCCTCTCCCATTTGTAAAGATAATCGTGCATATTGCTTCAAATAGCGACACATATATATATATTTGTGTTGCAACCTCCTGAATTAAATTGTACAATTCTGACAGGGCATCCACAAAGCTGCATTTGTGGTCCATGTTTTATAGGTATATTAGGAATAGTTTTCTTTTATCCAATCCAGTTTTTGTACCCTAAAAAATTCAGATGGAAACTTGTATCCATTTACATGAGCCTAAATACCAAGGGAGAAAGACCTGGGTCTGAGGGCTGCTATGAAAGAGTGACGAGACAGGCAATAGGTAGTCAGCATCCAGGAAGCTGGCGATTACTGGCACAATCCCTTGTTGGTTCGAGTGGTGCTGCCAATGTTGTTGCAGTCATATAGCACACATTTTTTAACAGCTCTGTGAGGGGTAATCAATGTGCCTGGGCCATTATATTACTGTCTAGTAATATGTGTTAGTCGTGCAGTACTAGCTACTGTACAAGAATATGTATGGTTATGTAATTGCCAAGATTAGTCACAATTACATATATTTACAAATTCACCACAGCATTGCATTACCAATATCATTATGCAATGTGGAGCAGGCACTAACCGCGGGCACATACAACAGGCAAATTTCTTGATACATAAAAATTAAGGTTTCTTAAGAAAAAAAACACTTTAAGGAATATGGAATTTGTGTATAATGCAGAGAGTTAACCCACTACAAACCTAGGTACTGGAAATAGTTAAACACATAATTTAAAAAAAAGACAATTAAGAGCAGCAAGAACTACAGTTTCGGGAGTAAGATATTTGTGCATCTAATTATATGAAATTGAACAGTGCTGTTAACTTGTGAAGTTCCCTATTAGCAATGTAATATTTTGCTAACAGACAAACACACAACAATAAATCTTCTTCAAGGTCTGAAAACCCAAGAGTGGATTCTTATGTTTGAGTAAGTTTAATAACTTATTGTTATACACAAGGCAATATTGCAATCCTAAGGCTGTGTTCAAATCAGCATTGGCTTCCATTCATGGGTTTCGTTGCAGCTTTCCATCGGAGGAACCCATGAACGGCAAGTCAAACGGAAATCAAAGCTTTAGTTTGCATAACCATTGATTTCAATGGTAATGCTTCCATTGCAAATGGTTTCCGTTTGCCTCCTTTCCATAAGGTTTCCGTTTTTTTAGCGGAAACAATAGCTTAGTCGACTACGCTATTGTTTCTGCCAAAAAGACAGACACCTTACGGAACGGAGGCAAACGGAAACCATTTGCAACGCACACATTACTATTGAAATCTGTGGTAATGCAAACGGAAGCTATGGTTTCCATTTGTCTTTCTGTTCATGGGTTCCTCCAATGGAAAGGTCTAACGGAACTCATGAACGGAACCCGACGCTGATGTGAACGAGGACTAAGCCTTCCAGCTGATATTCTGTAACTCTATCTGGTCTAGTAACTAGAAGAGTTCATGTCTCTCCACCTGTATAAAAAAATAAATAAAATCAATGAGAGTTCTGGAACCACTGTGTGAGATGAGACAGTTTTTATAATAATTCTCTACACTCTCACTTATTAATGAAGGCAACTTGAACAATAAACTACTACACATGTTCTGATGGATGGAGATCCTCTCCGAGGATTATCTAAAAAGCTAATCATTTTAATCTGGAAACTGGCAAATTAATTATGCCCTTTCTAGTGATGGCTATTGTAGATATAGAGGACACCTTATTTTATGTACAGTTTGGTGATGTTGAATAAAGGCAAGATGATTTATTTCACAACACTGCAAATACCCTAAACATACATATTTGTCATTTTAAATACACTAAAGACACAGTTTATTTAAAATATTATCATTGTTTGTTGACAAAATAGACATTCGTATTTCAAGGAAATTAAAGTTAACATTGTTTTTTCAAATTAGACTGGAAGTAGCTTGTGTGAAAATAAGAATATTACGTTTCTCAAGGTATTTGCAAAAGTGTTAAAGTTGAGGTAAAAATCAAGTTGCTGCATGGTGCAGAACGCCATCTAGTGCCTAACAAGATAGTTTTGAGCATTAATTTACTACATATTATAGTAGATGTTTGTAAATAGATTCCATAAAAGAAAGAAAAATAATATGTTTTTTGTCTAATAAATGATAGTATTCCCACCAGTTAGGCTCTGTTCATACTTGTGTTTGTGTTCCCTTGGAGGTTCAATCTAGCTTTCTTGTTTATTTTTTTAATGGCCAGAATAGTACAGTCTGCAGCACTAGTCTTGCAATTAAAAGTACTCAAACCCCTATAGGCTTTATTATAGTCAAAGAGGTCTGTCACAACTATGGTGGTTGGTTACAATAATACTATTGTGAACAGAGCCTAAAATTGTTTCAAAGAACCAATATGTTTGGTTCAAATTTATATAATGTAATATAGCAGAATGAAAACGCTAAACTGTGATGGCCATTGGGAGCCGCAATATTAAACGAATGAGTTCTGCAAAGTAATCGCTATGTATATATTAAAGGTGAAGAGGTTGGATATGTAAATCCAAGACCAGGGTAAAATTAAAACCATCTTAGATAATTATCTCAACCACTTATCTTTTTGCATGCTTCTTATAGTCTTGTTGATATCACAGACACAGCTCTGATTACTTCCATTCTTGGCTAAAGGGGTAGAGATCATCCAGTGGTTTAGCTTAAAGAGCGGTGAAGGGAGACTCTTTCTGCACCCAGTTCCCTTATTGGCACACAGGGGTGGCTTTAGGATAGATGGTGCCCTTTGCAAAATTATCTTTCGGTGCCCCACCCCATCATAAAAAAGTATAATGCCCGCCACAGTATAATGCCCTTTATATTGCTCGTACACAGTATATTGCGCCATACACAGTATAATACCCTTTTCGTGCCCCGACACAGTATAATGCCCCTTTAGTGCCCCCCCATACAGTATAATGCCCCAATATCTGCCCTTACAGTATAATAATATTTAATAATATATTATAACCACTTCAAGGACACAGTATTATGCCCCCTAAGTGCCACACACAGTATATTGCCCCCTGTAGTGCCCCTACACAGTATGTCAGCCAGATTGTGCCATAGAGCCCCCTGTAGATTGTGCCATACAGTCTCCCTATAGACTGTAGACAGTGACATATCCCCCACCTCCCCCTTGTAGACAATGGCATAACCCCCACCTCCTCCTTGTAGACAGTGCCATAATCCCCTACCTCCCCATTGTAGACCGTGCCATACAGCCCCACCTCCTCCTTGTAGACAGTCAAATAATCCCCCACCTCCCCCTTGTAGACAGTGCCATAAAGCCCCCACCTACCTCTTGTAGACAGTGCCATACAGCCCCTCACCTCCCCCTTGTAGACAGTGCCATAAAGCCCACACCTGCCTCTTGTAGGCAGTGCCATACAACCCCTCACCTACCCCTTGTGGACAGTGCCAAACAGCCCCTCACATGTGTAGTGTCCCAGTACAGTCCCTACTTCCATAATAGGAGTAGTTGTCGTATGGTAGTAGGTTTATCACAATGTAATAGTACTGTATGTCAGTATGCCTCTGTATATCATGTATTTCCTGTGTTTATACACTGTTGATATTGCCATGTGCTTAATTACTTTGCTGCCATATATGGTTGACCCACTGTAAGTGCATCTGAGTGTAGGACTCCAATCACTCCTGAGACATAACAAGTTTCCATCCAGAAGCTTCCAGCATTCTGTGGGTGGAGACTTTAGACCAGCCTACCTCTTAGCAGAGGGCAGGAAAAGGACAGCAGACGAGTTCTGGGGAGTCTAGAGTGAGGTGCCAGCAACCCATGCTGTGCAAGAGATGGCAGGGAATCTACAGCTATCTACCTGCCACGCCTAGGATCTGCATGGTGAATCTCACGGCCCATGCAAAGCACAGATATTCCTAGGACCCTTCACCAGTCCATACAGAGGGGATAACGTATAAATGTCTACCGCCTCCGAGAAGGAGAGAATCTATCTGTCAGAAAGGAGCAGTTTCAAGAGGAGCCTTTCTGAAATCCTGGACCTTAAAGTAGGCCTCCGGTCAAGTCCAGTGCTCCGTGGTTTCCAAGCCACGTGTCTTAGGTCCGCGTCCGGCTGTCGGATACCACGTCCCAGTAACCGTGAGTAACTACATTTCCCTAAAGTTAGTCACCCGCCGGGAGCCAACTGGTGCAGATCCCTTCTGTAGCCATAATAAGGACTGTGTCTCCCCAAAAACCATAAACTGCATAATCTGAGGAAAGTACTGTGTCAGCATCACCCCTCACAAGCATATCCCTGCAAGTCAGCTAACAAGGGGTCCTCCTCACATGCACACTCCACTATACTTGTAATGAGAGACTGCATTGCTGTGAATTATTGCTGCACTTTATGGAAGTTCTCCTCAGTAAAGAGACTTTTGGTTAGCAGAGGACTGTGTCTGATTTTGCTTTCCATTTTTGACAATGGACTTGGTACGTGTCCTAAGAGAGGTGCCGCAGGGTTGGATCACCACTGCAGCTACCGTGACATCACTAATAAACCAGCCATTAGGGGGACTACTACCCCCATCAGGTCCTCTCATAACATCTGCATCCTCTGGGATACCACACATGCCCCTCGTAGACAGTGCCATACAGCCCCCCCACCACCAACTTGTAGGCAGTGCCATACAGCCCCCCACCTCACCCTTGTAGACAGTGCCATACAGCCCCCACCTCCCACTTGTAGGCAAGGCCATACAGCCCCCCCCCACCTGCCCCATGTAGACAGTGCCATACAGCCCTCCACCTCCTCTTGTAGACAGTGCCATAACCGGCCACAGGTCACACACCCCAAAGGTCGGCCCTGTTGCCAGACACAATTTGTGAGAAGGAGGAGCGGGGAAATCGCTGAACTCCTGGAACACATATTGAAGAATTCTTTGCATATTTCTCATAGTTCTAATTGCAATACGAGTCAAGATAGGATGAAGGAAGGAAGTTGTGAAATTGTGTTATTTTTATAGGTTTTCTCAGGTGCAAGACTCACCTCCGTAGGTGCAAGCACACAAAACGAAATGAAGAAAAATTCCACTCCATGGATTTTCCAAAAATGCAAAAAGTATTTATTTCCTCAAAATCCTGAGTTCAGACACACTCCCGACATGATAAAAAAAAAACATACTTATGCTTTTAAAGCCCACAATGCACTCTTAGCCATAGTCTAATGTTTGATGACTCTGGTCAGTTTTTAAACAGAACCTCACCTGCACTGCCCTCTCCATCATTATCACAACTAACCGCTGGTTTCTACAGCACACACTGTAGGATTAACCTCTTCCCAAAGCTTGTTATTTACTTACGTCATAGCCGGATAGGGGGTAGTATGGAGTGGGCTCACTGGTTGAGCCCACCCCATACTATGGGGGTGTTGGCAGTATGATACAGCCGACACTTCACTGTAAAGAACAGGATCTTGCTCATTTAACCCCTTGGATGCTGTGGTCAATTTTGACTAAGCCGTTAGAGAGGACAGCTCCCTCTGACAGCCCATGAACTCCCTCTGGCAGCCCCCAGGCATGCCTTCTCTATACGCCTATTAAACCCTGCCATGATATACTGCAGTACAATATTATCGCTGTATATCGTGCAAACGATCCAACGATATCCAGTTCAAGTCCACTAGGGGGACTAATAAAAATAGTAAGAGTGTAAAATAGAGATTCCCCGTAAAGCATTTAAAATATATATACATATATAAACGTAATTGGTATCGCCACAACTGAACTGTTACAATTTATCATTATTTAACCTACACGGTGAACGTAGTAAAAAAAATAAAAATATTTAAATTAAAAATAACGCTGTTTTTTGGTCACCTCATTTCCCATATAAAATGGAATAAAAAGTGATCAAAAACTTGCATGTACCCCAAAATAGTATCACGAAAAACTATATCTTGTTCGCAAAAAAATAACCCCTCATACCGCTGAATTGACGGAAAAATAAAAAAGTTATGGCTCTCAGAATGTGGCGATACAAAACAAATTTTATTTTTAACTATTTTTTTCTTGAAAAAGTAGAAAAATATAGATTAAAAAAACTATATAAATTTGGTATCGTCATAATCGTATAAATTTAACATAGCGTTTTTATTGCACGGTGAACACAAAACCCAAAAAAACAATGGAGGATTCACAGTTTTCTAGTACATTATACGGTACAATAAATGATGCCATGAAATACTACAACTCGTCCCGCAAAAATTAAGATCTCATATGACTTTATCGATAGAAAAATAAAAAAAGTTATGGTTTTTGGAAGGTGGGGAGAAAAAAACTAAAATGAAATTCTGAAAAATGGCTGCGGCGGGAAGGTTAAAAGAGTCCGAATTAGGATCACCTGACCCCGGGGTGGCCCAGCAGGGAGTGGATATGGGTGAGCACCAGGTAAGCTGATACACAACATTACACAACATGTGTCAAAATAATTCACTGGAGTGCTTCTTTCATTTAAGTTCGAGATTCTGAAATGAGCTCATACAATTCACTCAATCACTGTCATTCACATGAGGAAATCATGTTCCTGTCTCTTTAGGTCATAAGTAATAGCTAGTAGACACTGCTGCTGTAAAATGTTTAATGAGAAAGTGTTAATGGAATCTGGCTGCAGCAACACCTCATTTCTAGTGACCTCCATAGTATTGAACATTGGGAAAATAGAACACATTTTTCATTAAACTGTCTGAATTTTTATGAGGAAGACAGCAGGCTCATAATAAGTAAGTGCGAAAAGATGAATACAACTGCTGCATTGTGTATTTTTGCAGTACAAATGCAGGGAACAGTCAATTTATAGGTTTCTCTGAACTGGAGATCATACTGTTCAATTCATATGAGACATTCTGTCTATAGCAAGACATTTAATATATATAATGTTCAATCTGTGAACTACCCAGTGGACCCACACCTGAAGGTTAGCCTTTAAAGCAATTAATCTGCTGTGCTCAATGTCACCAGTAAAGAAGGTGTTCTACTGTTCCACTGAGATGGTAAGAAGCTCTCTGAATAGTACCACTAAGAACCTTGTCATTTATGATCCAACCTGGCATTCTCCTTTATCTATAAAAATGTGCAGAAACTTTAAGGAAAGAATGTTTCTTTATCAATGATATATCGTCATACATTCTTGATAATGCATTCCTTTTAAAATGAGGCTCTAACTTGGAGCGGTCTATAAAGCTATATTAGAGAATTACATTATCAGCAATATAATGTCATTATCAGTTGAGAGAAGTTAATAATTTTACCAGGTTCCAGATTTATTGTGAAATTAGGCTGTTTACGAGGTTCAACAAAAATAGATCATTGTCACATTTGCCAATGACAAATCACAAAACAGAACAGCCAATGGGAAGTGTGCTTTCAATTATGTGATGCATGGTACACACCTCTAAATAAGTCAGTGCACTGTCATTCTGGTGTCATTTACTGCGTGGAGAGAGACTGTCAAAATTTCCAATAAATAATTCCAAATTTTTTTGGTCTGATTTTACCGTAATGCTCGCGTGTAGAAGACATGGGCAGCTCAAGAAGTACCTGCAATTCCTAATTCCAAGTCAGTCATGTACAGAACATCAATATATTTTTGTGTTAATTATTTCTGGGTGTTGATTTTTATTTTTATTTACTTCAGCGTTCTTGTATTTTCATCTTTTACAAAGCTGTGTAAAAGCAGCATTCCATTTTCTCTTTTTTACACAGGCAACGTACATTGTCAGTTTAAAGTAGCATTCCTGTTTTTCCCCATCTTTAATGCCAGTTTTAAAAATGTTTGTCCTTTTGAAACTATAAAAAAACGGCATTCCCTTTTTCCTCTTTCGCACAAGTACAGCGCAGTGCCAATTTGAAAAATTGTGTCATTTTTCTGCTGTCTAAGGCTAAGTTCACACTGAGTTTTTTGACGCGGAAACCGCGCCAAAAAAACTCGTCAAAAACGGCCCGAAAATGCCTCCCATTGATTTGAATGGGAGGCGGAGGCGTCTTTTTCAAGTGAGCGGTAAAACCGTTTACGCCTCTGACCTCCCATTGACTTCAATGGGAGGCAGAGAAAGCGTATTTCGCTGCATTTTATGCCCGCGGCGCTCAATGGCTGCGGGCGAAAAACGCAGTGAAAAACGCAGCGAAAATCAGCGTGCAGGGAGAGGAAAATCTGCCTCAAACTTCCAAACGGTATTTTGAGGCAGAAATGCCGCCTGCAAAATACTCTGTGTGAACATAGCCTAAAAGAGCATTCATGTTCCTTTCGCATGGGTACAGCACAGTGGCAATTATTGTATTTCTGCTGCTCTGTAATAACAGTATTCCTTTTTTCTTCCTCTTTCACGCTAGCAGAGCGTGTTAATTTGAAAATGTCATGATGGAATCCGAAAAAGGAATGGAGCTAAGAGAAGCACCATTTCCTCAAAAAAGCAAAGCATCAGTCCACTCAACCCATTCTTGAGAGATTTGTTTGGGTAGGGAATGAAAGTACCAGCATCATTGATCATGGCAAGCACAGAGTTTGCCACTTAAATTTGTAAATATTACTTAGTGGTAGACCCCGTCAATAGTGGAGTCGAAAATTTTAATAAACTGGGAGACTCTTAACCAACAGTTGGTGACAAGTGATGATAAGGAAGTTGCACAGCCCAGGGCCAGCCAACGCTGCCCTCATGTCTCCTCCAGGAGCGGAATCCCCGGCCAGAGCGTTGCCGATGCTCTAACAACAAATTCTGCTCCTAGGGGGAGCCCCTGACGTTCCTGTCCATATATGCTGATGCTCTGGACAGGTATTCCACTCCTGGAGAAGCCCCTTATGTCACCATTCATTTATGGACAGTGACGTCAGGGACTTCTCCAGGAGCGGAATCCCCGGCCATAGTGTTGTCGATGCTCTTGCTGGGGATTTCGTTCTTGGAGCAAGGCCCTGTCCATAGAGTTGCAAACGCTCTTGCCGGTAAATCCACTCATAGAGGGAGCACCTGTCTAAGAGCAGAATCCCCCTTCCCATTGCCGATGCTCTGGCCAAACATTTCGCTCCTTGAGGGAGCCCCTAACATTCCTGTCCAAATATGGACATTGACATCAGGGGTTCCTCCGGGGCCAGAACCCCCGACCAGAGCGTTTCCGATGTTCTGGCCAGGAGAAGCCTGACGCCATTGTTCATCCTAGTTCCTCCAGGAGAGGAATTTTTCACTCCTAGAGGGAGCCCGAATGGCGCTAACTACAGGGGGGTGGAGCCTATCTACAGGGTGGGGTGTGTGGCGCTATCCACAGGGTGGGATGTGTATGGCACGATCTACAGGGTGGGATGTGTATGGCACCATCTACAGGGTGGGGTGTGTGGCACTATATACAGGGGGCTGTGTGTGGCACTATCTACAGGGGGCACTGTGGCATTATCTGCAGAGGGCACTGTATATATGGGTGCACAAACTGAATGCCTAACTTCTATATGGAGACATAACTGGGGGCCTAACTTTTATATGGAGGCACAAACTGGGAGCCTAACTTCTATATGGTGACATAAGCAGGGCCTAATTTATATATATATATATATATATATATATATATATATATAAAAAAGCAGAGGATTGGAGCAGCACTGTGAACAAATGCCTGACTAGGCTGGTGCAAAGCTTCAAAAATAAAGGAGTGACCTCTCCTTATGTGTTAGATATCCAAAAAAGAGAACGTGAAGCAGCACTCAAATAAAGTGAATTTATTCATCCAACATGGAACCACAACGTTTCACCTCCTCTATGAAGGCATTCATAGAGGAGGTGAAACATTCTGGTTCCATGTTGGATGAATAAATTCACTTTATTTGAGTGCTGCTTCACGTTCTCTTTTTTGTATATATATATATATATATATATATATATATACACTACCGTTCAAAAGTTTGGGGTCACCCAGACAATTTTGTGTTTTCCATGAAAACTCACACTTATATTTATCAAATGAGTTGCAAAATGACTAGAAAATATAGTCAAGACAAGGTTAGAAATAATGATTTTTATTTGAAATAATAATTTTCTCCTTCAAACTTTGCTTTCGTCAAAGAATTCTCCATTTGCAGCAATTACAGCATTGCAGACCTTTGGCATTCTAGCTGTTAATTTGCTGAGGTAATCGGGAGAAATTTCACCCCATGCTTCCAGAAGGCCCTCCCACAAGTTGGATTGGCTTGATGGGTACTTTTTTCGTACCATACGGTCAAGCTGCTCCCACAACAGCTCTATGGGGTTGAGATCTGGTGACTGCGCTGGCCACTCCATTACAGATAGAATACCAGCTGCCTGCTTCTTCCCTAAATAGTTCTTGCATAATTTGGAGGTGTGCTTTGGGTCATTGTCCTGTTGTAGGATGAAATTGGCTCCAATCAAGCGCTGTCCACAGGGCATGGCATGGCGTTGCAAAATGGAGTGATAGCCTTCCTTATTCAAAATCCCTTTTACCTTGTACAAATCTCCCACTTTACCAGCAGCAAAGCAACCCCAGACCATCACATTACCTCCACCATGCTTGACAGATGGCGTCAGGCACTCTTCCAGCATCTTTTCAGTTGTTCTGCGTCTCACAAATGTTCTTCTGTGTGATCCAAACACCTTAAACTTCGATTCGTCTGTCCATAACACTTTTTTCCAATCTTCCTCTGTCCAATGTCTGTGTGCTTTTGCCCATATTAATCTTTTCCTTTTATTAGCCTGTCTCAGATATGGCATTTTCTTTGCCACTCTGCCCTGAAGGCCAGCATCCCGGAGTCGCCTCTTCACTGTAGACGTTGACACTGGCGCTTTGCGGGTACTATTTAATGAAGCTGCCAGTTGAGGATCTGTGAGGCGTCTATTTCTCAAACTAGAGACTCTAATGTACTTGTCTTGTTGCTCAGTTGTGCAGTGGGGCCTCCCACTTCTCTTTCTACTCTGGTTAGAGCCTGTGTGTGCTGTCCTCTGAAGGGAGTAGTACACACCGTTGTAGGAAATCTTCAGTTTCTTGTCAATTTCTCGCATGGAATAGCCTTCATTTCTAAGAACAAGAATAGACTGTAGAGTTTCACATGAAAGCTCTCTTTTTCTAGCCATTTTGGGAGTTTAATCGAACCCACAAATGTAATTCTCCAGATTCTTAACTAGCTCAAAGGAAGGTCAGTTTTATAGCTCCTCTAAACAGCAAAACTGTTTACAGCGGTGCTAACATAATTGCACAAGGGTTTTCAAGTGTTTTCTAATCATCCATTAGCCTTCTAACACAGTTAGCAAACACAATGTACCATTAGAACACTGGAGTGATGGTTGCTGGAAATGGGCCTCTATACACCTATGTAGATATTGCATTAAAAACCAGACGTTTGCAGCTAGAATAGTCATTTAGCACATTAACAATGTATAGAGTGTATTTCTGATTAATTTAATGTTATCTTCATTGAAAAAATCTGTGCTTTTGTTGCAAAAATAAGGACATTTCTAAGCGACCCTAAACTATTGAACGGTAGTGTGTGTGTGTGTGTGTGTGTGTGTATATATTTATACATATATATATATATATATATATATATATATTAAAAACTGCCGTTTTCTGCCATTTTACTGCAGCTGTGAGCTCCCCCACTAAGTCTGTGTATCCCAAAGGCCCACGTAAACCCGGAGCCGGCCCTGGCACAGCCACAACCACTTGAAAGGGAAGGGTATTCACTAAGGCAAAGTTGGATGGCAGAAGTTAAGGGGGAAATTGCATAGATAGTTTTGGCACTACTAGTGATGTCTCCTTTATCTGAGTTAAAGGTGGATGGTGACATGGAGGATGATAAATTGTTGGAGAGGACCTGAGAACCGGAGTTTGGTAAGGAAAAAGAGATGGAGGGAAAGCCATGCAGGAAACAATTTTTAATTAGCGTAGAGAATGACAACTCTTTCCAGAGTAATTGAGTTAATTGCTATCATCAGCAAGATTCCTGGTTCTCAGGCTGCCAAGAGGAAAGCCATATGAAGTATGGGTTTCTGTGTACACGCATTCTCTATTTTTTACTTTTTTTCCAGGTGCAGGAAAGGCAGGAAGGTAGTGGTATACTTCTCTTCCTCTTGGATATTGATAGCCATCTCAAGAATTTGTGGGCTTTAAGCAACAGTGGTGGCTTCTGAAGCCTTTCACAAATTGAGGCAGCCAAGGTTGAACATCCCAAAAAGCCACTCATTTTCTAACAAGTCTATGACCAGACTCTACTGTCATATTTTGGGGAATTTGGTGAAGGTGCCTAGATTTTTTGGTATTTGCCCAGTTGAAGACACCTGGAGCTGTAATTATGGACTAGGTAAATGTTTGTCTTTGTCCCCCCTCCTGAGGCCTTGACAAAGCATGGATACATGTGAAACGGCCATAGGCTTGAGCTCCACATAACCCTGCTTTTACGTGTCTACATGGGGTCTGTATAACACTGTCTACAGGGGGAGTCTGTATAGCGCTGTCTACAGGGGGGGTCTGTATAGCGCTGTCTACAGGGGGGTCTGTATAGCGCTGTCTACAGGAGGGGTCTGTATGGTGCTGTCTACAGGGGGTCTGTATGGCGCTGTCTACAGGGAAGGCTGTGCGGTTCTGTCTATAGGGGTCTGTACAGCACTGTCTACAGGGGGGCTGTATTGCACTGTCTACGGGGGGGTCTGAATGGCACTGTCTACAGGGGGGTCTGTATGGCACTGTCTACAGGGGGGCTGTATGGCACTGTCTACAAGAGGGGCTGTATTGCACTGTCTACAGGGGGCTGTATTGCACTGTCTACGGGGGCTGTATGGCACTGTCTACGGGGGGCTGTATGGCACGGTCTACAAGAGGGGCTGTATGGCACTGCCTACAAGAGTGGCTGTATGGCACTGTCTACAGGGGAGGTTGTATGGCACTGTCTACAGGGGGGCTGTATGGCACTGTCTACGGGGGGGTCTGTATAGCACTGTCTACGGGGGGGTCTGTATAGGGCTGTCTACACAGGGGTCTGTATAGCACTGTTTACGGGGGGTCTGTATAGTGCTGTTCAAAGGGGGTCTGTCTAGTAGGGTCTACAGGGGGGTCTGTATACCTCTGTCTTCGGGGGCTTTATGGTGCTGTCTACAGGGGGGGTCTGTATGGCGCTGTCTACAGGGGAGCTGTGTGGCTCTGTCTACAGGGTTCTGTATAGCACTGTCTACAGTGGGATCTGTATAGCACTGTCTGCAGGGGCTGTATGGCACTATCTAAAGGGGGGGGGGGCGCTGTATGGCACGGTCTACAGCGGGGGTGCTGTATGGCACTGTCTACATGGGCGGCTGTATGGCACTATCTACAGGGGGCGCTGTATGGCACAATATACAGGGAGCACTATCTACAGGGGGACATTATGTACAAGGGGGGGGTTGTGTGGCACCCAGGGGATGGGTTCTGTAGCGTCTCTGTGAGACTACAGCACAGCACAGCGAGATCTCGCTGTGAATGACCGCTTACAGCGTAATCTCGCGAGACTACGCCTGCTATGCTGTAACTCACAGAGACGCTACAGAAGTGGTCAGGAGAATGAATACATATGACGTCCTGGCTGGAGGTAATGTATATTCATTGTCATGACACATGAGTTGCGTTATAGTGTGTTTATGTGACTGCAATTAGCGATATAGCTATATCGCTATCTGCAGTGTAAATGAATGGAGAGGAGTGTATGACGCTGATTAGTCACTGATTGGTCAGCGTCATACACTCTTCTGTACAACGCCCACTTGGTCATATAGTAAAACACACCCAGTTGTCCATTGAGAAACTCATTAGCATAAAGCTAATATAGGTCATAACTCCATCAAAAATGATTGTTCTTCTAAATAAAAAAAAACACTGCTGTAATCTACATTACAGCGCCAATCACATCTTGTACAAGATAGGCCACTTATAATGTGGTGACAGAGCCTCTTTGACCTTTAGAAGCCAGCATGTGATTCCTACTGGAGATTGAGACGTTTTTTACACTGCCGTAACACTCCATAGTAAAGTTTTTAAAAGTGGGAAAACACGGGACCAGAACGCAGGAATGGACGCCGGATCATTCAGTAGAGGGGCTTCTGGTTAGTGAACTAAAATTTCCCATGTATAGTCAATTTCTTTTGGACTGAAGGGTCACTTTTAGGCCATGTTCCCTATGTTCAGACTGAAAAATACGAGTCTGATTTGAAGAGAAAACTGCCTCTGAATGTAGTTGTTTTTGGAGTCGATTTTCAAAGAGTTTTTGATTATTGTGTGCATTTTTAAAATGTATTTTAATGCATATATTCAAAGAGTTTTTTGAAGCGTCAATGGAAAAAATCAGCTTGTAAAAACGCTTCAAGAAGTGACGTGTTACTTCTTTTTATGAGGCACTTTTTAATTCTTCAGCATTAAAATATGTCTCACATGAACTACACAGTTTTTCTCATTGAAATCAATGGGAAATTTTTTGCAGTCGAGAGTATTTTGAAGCGTAAAAAGAGCATTTTACGCTCCAAAATGCACCTGAAAATGTGCCGTGGGCAAAAACCTGCATAAATATAGCCTCTGTGTGGAATTTGAGGACAAAAAAAATGTAGCATGTAATTCTGTTGATGGCTCCTATGTGATAGCAGTAGGGAATTTGATTTCCGAGTAACTCTGCAGGGGTACTATCAGATCACTCCTACTTATAAAGGGAAAGATTTAAATAACGCTATTTTAGGGAAACTAATAATATAGCTTATAATATAATTCTCCAAACTCTTTAAATCTATATTGTATTAAATAAAACCAACTTACTGTTTGTTTCTTACTGAAAAGTTTTTGGAAATATTCGGCACAGTTAGTACAGCCATAATTCATCTGCTGTAGTAAAATGTTATCTATAACATACTGCTCTGTACATTGCAATTAATACATATTGAAGCTGTGCATGTAGTATACTATTGATTAAGCCTTTTTTTTTTTTATAGATCAGATTTAGCCCTGGGTTGCATTGTTTATGCATGAATTAAAGATAATAGATTCCAATGCCGGAGGGTGTTTCTTATTTATTAACCCTACATATCTGCTGTTAGCATTTTCCTAGTTGAAACGTAAATGTAGTTGAGTATTGTTTTACACAAAGTTATTATAAAAAACAAATATGCACTTCCCCCACAGTATAAAGCCCCCCATAGCTGTCCCATAGAGTATAATGCCCCCCATACAGTATAATGCCCCATGGATGTCCCATACAGTATAATGCCCACATACAGTATAATACCCCCATAGCTTTCGCATACAGTATAATGCTTCCCATACAGTATAATGCCCCCATACAGTATAATGCACCATATAGCTGCCCCATACAGTATAATGCCTCCCCATAGCTGTCCCATACAGTACAATTCCCCCACACAGTATAATGCCCCCCTTAGCTGTCCTATACAGAATACTTCCCCCCAAATAGTATAATGCCCCCTCCCATACCAAGTATATGCAGCTACCCTTTAATGCCCCCATACAGTATAATGTCCCCCTTAGCTGTCCTATACAATATAATGCCCCCATATATTATAATGCCTCCTCCCATACCCAGTATACGCAGTTACCATATGAGCCCCCCTCCCATACCCAGTATAATGCCCCCATATGTACGTACCTAATAGAAATATAATAACATAATTACTTACCTATCCCCGTTCCCACGACGGGTGGAGAATCCTTATCCTCTGGTCTGTGCTGGGATTGACTTGTCACAGACAGGCACGATGACATCACTGCATCACGCATGCCTGCGCCGAACCGCTCGCGCACAGTCTCCAGGCCACAGACTCCAGTCCACAGGCTCCAGCATTGCACTGAACTGTATTTGCGTCCTGAAGACGCAAATACAGTTGGAAGCGCGGTTAGCGCTGTTTGGCAACGGGGGCGTTCTGGGCCCCCCAGGCTTGGGGCCCGATCGCAACTGCGACCGTTGCGACCCCTATAGCTACGCCACTGTAGAGATACATATATAGGCACTTAGACACACAAATACACACACAAAAAGACACACACATACACATACTGGAACTTATACACACACAAACAAACACAGAGACACACATACAAACAGAGGTACAAACAGGCAGACTGAGCACTCACATCTCCTGTGCCTCGGATACCACGTCCTTGCCAAATACATATATGATTCTTCAGGGTAGATTTACCAAAACTGTCTAAAAGAAAAAAATATTCTTGTTGCCCATTGCAACCAATTAGTGCTCAGCTTTCATTTGTTAAACTGGTTTGGGAAACTGAAAGCTGTGCAGTGATTGGTTGCTATGGGCAACAAGAACAGTTTTGTCTTTTTGGCAGTTATGGCAGTCTCTTTTTGGCAGTTATGATAGATTTCCCCATATCCCCATGTTTTTAGTCATCAGGGCCTAAATAAATTACCGTCCCACTCTTCTTTTCAACATTGCTCTAGTTCAGGGGTGGGGAACCTTTTTTCTGGCAAGTGCCATTTGGATATTTATAAAATCATTCGCAGGCCATACAAAATTATCAACTTAAAAATTAGCCTGCTATATTTGGTGAAACATTGAATTAACTCACCCCTAACGTGATGGCTGGAACTGCTTCTCTTTGGTGAGGCGTGTGATGTTATCCGGTATTGATGATGTTGCTACAGCGTTGGTCAGTCTGGAGCGCAGTCGACTCTTTGCAATGGTAAGTTTTGAAAAAAAGTGCTCACAGCAGTAAATTGTTTCGACTCACTTATAGGGGTTTTCCCATCAGGAACATCTATGACATATCCACTGGATATGTCATAAATGTCAGATAGATGCTGGTCCCATCTCTGGGACCCGCACCTATCTCTAGAACGGGCCCCCTAAACCCTATTCTACCTCTCTGTGTTCCGGCTAAAAACCTTTAGTCAAGTGACCTCACTTCATGCTTTTAGGACAGGTCCTATCCTGTGTCTACACTACAGCTAAATTTCTACATTTAGGCCTCAGCTAAGTTTCAAAATTTTAGGTCAGAAACAGGAGGGCAGATAGAGCCAAGTACTGAGTATGCGGCGGTCTGAGTGAGTAGGTCAGTGCTTGCCGGCTCGGGAGTGAACCAGTTCAGTCACCTGGCCTCACTCAGACCGCCGCCATACTTGGCTCTGACCACCGCCCTCCTCCTACTCCTAAATGTGAGTGAGCAGGGCTGACGGAGCTAAGCAGGGAATGACACGGCGGCAGCGGCGGTCAGAGTGAGGTTGGGGCGTGCTGTGATGGGAGTGGACCAGTCCAGTCACCTGACCTCACATTACTGACGCAGGTCAGGTGACCGGACTGGTCCACACTCGGGCTGGAATGCACGGACCTCACTCAGACCGCCAACGGCGCCTGCCCCATACTTGAGCCAAGTACAAAATTACGCAGCTACAGCACGGTCTGAGTGAAGTCGGGACGGACCATATGATCTCGCGGGCCTTATACGGCCCGCGGTCAGGACGTTCCCCACCCCTGCTCTAGTTTATTGACGTTAGCAGGCTTTCGTTTATGCACAGCTGTATTAAGAACCCTTCAAAGCTTCACAATTGGGATAAGGTTTGAACTTGGCTATTCTATGCAAGGTTTGCTGGTGTGCTTAGGATCATTGCCCAATTACAGAATTTTGGGCCAGTTTAAACTGCTGGACAGATGGCCTCACATTGGTCTCAAGAATTTTGATAAGATAATATGCAGTTCATCGTTGTTTCAATGACTGCAACTTTCACAGGACTTGTGGCTACAAAACAAACCAACATAATCACCTGTTCCACCATCATGTAGTGGTTATTAGGAGTTTGTGGTCATGCGTTTGATGTATTTGGAATTACAGTTACATAGTTAGTACGCTTGAAAAAAGACACATGTCCATCAAGTTCAACCAAGGAATGGGAAAAGGGAAGGGAAACATTTCTACAGATTGACATAGGAGCTGATATATTTTCAGTCTGCCCAAGTGAATTTAGCGTGGCATAACATTCTTTAGAAAACCATTAATAACCTCATTGATAGCATGCCAAGGTGTGTAAGTGCGTGTATTTCTGCACGTCGTGCTCATACTCTATACTGAATTCAAGATTTTTGGAATATTTTTCTTCTATTTTTTCATTTGCATAGCATTAACATGTCTATCCATCCTGTGATTTCCACAATTCCAAAACTTTTTCTTCTTGGTGTTGCAATTTCAATGTTGAGGAGTGTATAATACGTTGAGCTATAATGTTACATAGTTAGTTTGGTTGAAAAAAGACACGTGTCCATCAAGTTTAACCAAGGGATGGGAAAAGGGAAGGTAACAATTTCTACACATAGAAGCTAATATTTTTTTGTTCCAGGAAATGACCTAAGCCTTTTTTAAAGCCATCTACTGTCCCTGCTGTGACCAGCTCCTGCGGTAGACTATTCCATAGATTCACAGTTCTCACAGTAAGGGCAGATTCAGACGAACGTTGCGTTTTTGCGCGCGCAAAAAACGCGGCGTTTTGCGCGCGCAAAAACCACTTGACAGCTGCGTGTGTCATCCGTGTATGATGCGCGGCTGCGTGATTTTCGTGCAGCCGCCATCATAGAGATGATTCAAAAAGAAAAAAACAAAAAATATTTTCCAAAACATACCAGGCACTCTTTGGGATAAGAATAATTTCATATAAATTTTTATTAAATTCCATATAAAAATATATTTTAAAGATTTTTCATATATAAATATATCTCTTTCCTCTTTTATCCATAATACAAAGATTTTTTATAGGAAAAGAAAAGGGTTTGAGCAAACACATTTGTTTCAAACTAGATGTACATAATTAAAAAAATGTCTCCTGGCCAGGATACCAGCACAGACTTTTATAACATTACTGCCATTAATTTATCCCCCTCTACACACAATGACATGTCATGATGAGATATCTAGGTAATAGGTGTTCTATACATAAGCCAAGATCAGACCCATATAAGAGATTAGCTATAAGAACCGTTTCTGAAGATTTTTTATCCAGACACCATTGGTCTCCGTTCACACTTGCACTTTTTTCTTTTTACTCCTTCTTTTCTAATTTTGGTCCGAAACCAACAGAAACAGTTCCTCTTGTGTAATAGCAATGCAATTGTATATAAGGAGTTAAATATTTAACTTTAAATCTTCCTATACTCGGGGGCAGCCGAGATTTCACCCAAAGGTGAGCAAATCTAAGCAATGGAGCACGCTCCTACATTGAAGAGTCGGAATCCTGCTATGCTGGTATCCACGTTAAATTTTTATTCAGACACCATTGGTCTCAGTTCACACTTGCAGTTTTTGCTTTTTCCTCCTTCTTTTAGAATTTTGGTCCGAAACCAACAGGAGCAGTTCCTCTTATATAATAGCCATGCAAATATAGATAAAGAGTTGAATACTCATCTTTATGTTGATCTCGCAACTCAAGGTGGACTGAAAGTTCACTCTTTTTCACTATGTTCCTCCTCCTGGAGCAATTGTAGAGTTAAGGCAGATTTTAAAAAAAATTATATATATCAATCGCGTTTTTCACCCCTTCAATCTCATCATTGGCAGATCACAATTCCCACATGGAAGGTTCTCCTTATATCCACTCCATCCACGGTCAATCCTTATGTTGAATAGCTTGGATCTTCCTATGCTCGGGGGCAGCCGAGGTTTCACCCAAGGTGAGCAAATTGTAGCAATGGAACACACTCCTCACTGGAGAGTCGGTATCGTAATATGCTGGTATCCACGTTGGTTTTTTCTGGCAACACTGGAGACTGCAAGACGAGGCAAGGTTGACGTCACTACCTGCCAGGTGTAGACTAATTGATCAGCTGACATGTTTCATCCCGAACCGGGATTTCCTCAGAGCCATTTTGTGAGTTCAGTAAAGTCTGGCATCTTTATAGATGGGAATTTACTTGCAATGTACTGTGTGTATATGTTTTGGTATTTTATATATATGTATATTCCCGGATAGAAATGTATGATGAAATACTGAGGGGAATCTATAAATATGGACAAAACATGTGTATAATTGGACGTTTTGGATTTGAATCATTGGATTCTATGAGTACTTAATGTAATATTTTTACATATGGGTCCAGTTCCCTTTAAATTTGGCACTATAAAGATGCCAGACTTTACTGAACTCACAAAATGGCTCTGAGGAAATCCCGGTTCGGGATGAAACATGTCAGCTGATCAATTAGTCTACACCTGGCAGGTAGTGACGTCAACCTTGCCTCGTCTTGCAGTCTCCAGTGTTGCCAGAAAAAACCAACGTGGATACCAGCATATTACGATACCGACTCTCCAGTGAGGAGTGTGTTCCATTGCTACAATTTGCTCACCTTGGGTGAAACCTCGGCTGCCCCCGAGCATAGGAAGATCCAAGCTATTCAACATAAGGATTGACCGTGGATGGAGTGGATATAAGGAGAACCTTCCATGTGGGAATTGTGATCTGCCAATGATGAGATTGAAGGGGTGAAAAACGCGATTGATATATATAATTTTTTTTAAAATCTGCCTTAACTCTACAATTGCTCCAGGAGGAGGAACATAGTGAAAAAGAGTGAACTTTCAGTCCACCTTGAGTTGCGAGATCAACATAAAGATGAGTATTCAACTCTTTATCTATATTTGCATGGCTATTATATAAGAGGAACTGCTCCTGTTGGTTTCGGACCAAAATTCTAAAAGAAGGAGGAAAAAGCAAAAACTGCAAGTGTGAACTGAGACCAATGGTGTCTGAATAAAAATTTAACGTGGATACCAGCATAGCAGGATTCCGACTCTTCAATGTAGGAGCGTGCTCCATTGCTTAGATTTGCTCACCTTTGGGTGAAATCTCGGCTGCCCCCGAGTATAGGAAGATTTAAAGTTAAATATTTAACTCCTTATATACAATTGCATTGCTATTACACAAGAGGAACTGTTTCTGTTGGTTTCGGACCAAAATTAGAAAAGAAGGAGTAAAAAGAAAAAAGTGCAAGTGTGAACGGAGACCAATGGTGTCTGGATAAAAAATCTTCAGAAACGGTTCTTATAGCTAATCTCTTATATGGGTCTGATTTTGGCTTATGTATAGAACACCTATTACCTAGATATCTCATCATGACATGTCATTGTGTGTAGAGGGGGATAAATTAATGGCAGTAATGTTATAAAAGTCTGTGCTGGTATCCTGGCCAGGAGACATTTTTTTAATTATGTACATCTAGTTTGAAACAAATGTGTTTGCTCAAACCCTTTTCTTTTCCTATAAAAAATCTTTGTATTATGGATAAAAGAGGAAAGAGATATATTTATATATGAAAAATCTTTAAAATATATTTTTATATGGAATTTAATAAAAATTTATATGAAATTATTCTTATCCCAAAGAGTGCCTGGTATGTTTTGGAAAATATTTTTTGTTTTTTTCTTTTTGAATTGTTGCTCTCCGAAACGGCACCGTGCTATATATGGATTGCATATTTTGGGATTTCTATTAGGTATGGTTTATAACCATTTCTTGTGTTTAGATCATAGAGATGAGTCTAGTCGACGTCAGTCACTGTCTAGGGTGCTGAAAGAGTTAACTGATCGGCAGTAACTCTTTCAGCACCCTCGACAGTGAATGCCGATCACAATATCGAGAAACCTGTTAAAAAAAAAGAAAAAGTTTGTACTGACCGAGAACTTCCCGGCCGTTGCCTTGGTGACGCGTCCTTGGTGACGCGCCTCTCTTGACATCTGGCCCCACCTCCCTGGATGACGCGGCAGTCCATGTGACCGCTGCAGCCTGTGATTGGCTGCAGCCTGTGCTTGGCCTGTGATTGGCTGCAGCTGTCACTTGGACTGAATTGTCATCCCGGGAGGTCAGACTGGAGTAAGAAGCCGGGAGTTATCGGTAAGTCAGAATTTCTTTTTTTTTTTTACACGTTCATGTATATTGGGATCGGAAGTCACTGTCCAGGGTGCTGAAACAGTTTAACTCTTTCAGCACCCTGGACAGTGACTATCTCCTGACATCGCGTACCGGAAATTTTTTTTCCGAGTTCGGCCGAACCCGGTGAAGTTCGGTTCGGTTGTCAGGGTTCGCTCATCTCAAAGACACTCCGTTTGGATGTTTGGAAACAGAAAAGCACGTGGTGCTTTTCTGTTTACATTCATCCTTTTGACAGCTGGTGCGCTGTTTCAGTCGGTTCGCACGGAAGTGCTTCCATGCGACCTGTGTGGTTTTCATGCACCCATTGACTTCAATGGGTGCGTGATGCGCGAAATACGCGGAGATATTGAGCATGTCGCGCTTTTTGCGCAGTGGACAAACGCTGCGCAAAAAGCACGGACTGTCTGTACTGCCCCATAGACTTGTATTGGTCTGTGCGTGGCGCGTGAAAACCACGCGGCCCGCACGGACCCAATACACGTTCGTGTGAATCCCCCCTAAAGAAGGCTTGTCGCCTTTGTAGAGTGAACCTTTTTTTTCTCCAGAAGGAGGGAGTGCCCCCTTGTTTTTTGAGGGGGTTTTACATGGAAGAGGATTTCACCATACTTTTTGTATGTGCCATTAATATATTTATAGAAATTAATCATGTCCCCCCTTAGTCGTCTCTTTTCAAGGCTAAATAGGTTTAATTCTTTTAATCTTTCCTCATAACTTAGATTCTTTTATTTTTCTAGGATGTGACAAGGCTTAGCACATAAGCAGCAATTTCTCATATTTTGAATACAATTTCAAAAGCCTCTTTTTTTTAGGTACCATTTCAGTTCTGAAGTTGCTTTGAGGGGCCTATATATTAGAAGCACCCATAAAACGTTTATTAACCATTTAGGTGTTTCACAGGAATTTAAAGCAAAGTAGAGGTTAAATTTATAAAAAAAATTTTTTTGTCAAATCTTTTTTATTCCATTTTTTTCTGTAAAACAGGTTTTACCAGAGAAACACAACTTAATACTTATTGCCCAGATTCTGCTGTATTTAGAAATATCCCACATGTGGCCCTAGTGTGGTAATGGACTGAAGCACCGGCCTCAGAAGCAACGAAGCACCTAGAGGATTTTGAGGCCTCCTATTTATTAAGCACTATGTCCGGGTTGAAGAGGTCTTGTGCTGCCAAAACTGTGGAAACTCCTCAAAAGTGACCCTATTTGGCAAACCACACCCCTCAAGGAACTTATCGAGACATATAGTGGGCATTTAGACCCCACAGATTTTTTTGCTGCTTTTTGTGGAATTTGGCTGTGCAATTGAAAATTTTTCCGATAAAAGGTAAAAAAAAATTATTTTGACAAGAAATAAAGGAGAAAAAGCACCCCAACATTTGTAAAGCAATTTCTTCCAATTACGGCAATACCCAATATGTGGACATAAACTGCTGGTTGGACAAACGGCAGAGCTCAGAATGGCCGGAGTGCTATTTGGCATATTGATTTTGCTTGATTGGTTTCTGGGCACCATGTTGCATTTGCAGAGCTTCTGAGGTACCAGTACAGGGGAAACCCCTTAAAAGCGACCCTGTTTTGGAAACTAGACCCCTTGAGGAATTCATTGTAGTTTTCATGAGGTGCATGCGACGTTTTGATCAGTATTTCTTCTTTTTTTTTAAGAGGCGTGGTGGCTAAAATACTACTATTATCTTTTATTCTTTTTTTTTTTTTACAGCGTTCACCGTGCGCTATAAATGACATATTCACTTAATTCTTCGGGGTGATACGATTATGGTGATACCATATGTTTAGAGTTTTTATTATGTCTTATGGTATTTACACAAGAAAATATATTTTTTAAAAATATCATTTACTTTTTGTGTTGCAATATTCTAAGAGCCATAACTTTTTTATTTTTCCATCAAGAAAGCCGTGTGAGGACTTTTTTTTTTGCGTAACAAACTGTAGTTTCGATCAGTAGCATTTTTAGGTGCATGCAACTCTTTGATCTCTTTTTATTCCATTTTTTTGTGAGGTGAAGTGACAAAAAAAAATTGTGATTCTAGTATGGTTTATTATTATTATTTTCTTTTATGGTATTCGCCACTCGGGATAAATAACTAAATACTTTTGTAGTGCAGGCCGTTACGGACGCATCGATACCAATTATGTATAGTTTATTTGTTTATTTATTTATTTTTAATAATAATAATGGACTGATAAGGGAAAAAGGGTGATTTTAACTTTTATTACTTTTAAACTTTTATTTTTTTATTTTTACACAATTTTATTTTAACATTTTTAAATTGTTTCCCTAGGGAACTTGAGGGCAGGAGGCCCTGATTGCAATTCTAATGCACATGCGTAGTGCAGTGTATTAGAGCTGTCAGCTACTTGCTGACAGCAAGCATAGTGGGTCCTGACTTTGTCGGGAAGGGGTTAATGAATAAGTTGAATAATAGTGGTCCCAACACTGAACCCTGGTGTACACCACTTATAACCGGGAACCATTCAGAGTAGGAGTAATTGGCCACAACTCTCCGGATACGGTCCATCTGCCAATTCTCAATCCAATTACAAACTATACTTTCTAAACCTATAGATGTTAATTTACCCATTAGACGTCTATGAGGGACAGTGTCAAATGCTTTTGCAAAGTCCAAAAACACTATATCCACAGCGGCCCCTTTTTCTATGCTTCTACTCACCTTTTTATAAAAACAGATCAGGTTAGTTTGACAACTTCTGTCCTTAGTAAAACCGTGCTGGCTGTCACTTATAATACTATTTTTTGTCACATAATCCTGTATATAGTCCCTCAATACCCCCTCAAACATTTCCCATGATTGATAAGCTAACTGGTCTATAATTACCCGGGGTAGACCTAGAGCCCTTTTTGAAAATAGGCACCACATTTGCCCTGCACCAGTCCCTTGGCACTATACCAGTCACTAGAGAATCTCTAAATATTATGAAGAGGGGAACAAAAATAACTGAACTAAGCTCTTTACGAACTCTAGGGTGTAACCCATCTGGTCCCGGGGCCTTGTGCACATTTATTTTATTTAACTTAGCTTGGACCATATCTACATTCAGCCAATTCAGTATATTAATTAATGCGTTAACAGCACCGGCTACATCAACTCCTCTTTCTTCTGTTGTATATACAGAGCTAAATAACCCATTTAGTAACTCTGCCTTCTCTTGATCCCCTGTCACCAACTCCCCATTACCAATATTTAGAGGTCCTAAATGTTCAGACCTTGGTTTCTGAATTTACATACTTGAAGACATTTTTGGGATTTGTTTTACTATAATTGGCCATCTGCCTTTCATTTTGTATTTTTGCTGATTTTATTACCTTTTTGCAGATTTTATTAAGCCCTTTGTAATTTACAAAGGCTAGAGCTCTACCCTCAGATTTGTATTTTTCAAACGTCCTTTTTTTGACATATATTGTCCTTTTTACAGAAGGTGTAAGCCATGTGGGTTTTAATTTTAGTCGTTTGTACTTGTTACCTATAGGAATAAATTTTGCACTATAATTATACAAAGTAGATTTTAAGATCTCCCTATTTGACATTATTTGTTCCTAGTCTATGTCCTGAATTGCAGCCCTCATCCTGGGGAAATTGGCCATCTTAAAATTAAGTGTCTTTGCCCTCACAACCTGTGTTTGTTTTTTACAGTAAAGGTAAAATGTAACTATATTGTGGTCACTGTTACCGAGGTTTTAACGAATATTGACATTCCCAACAAGCTCTGCATTATTAGAAATGACCAGATCCAACAGAGCGTCACCTCTAGTCGGGTCTTCCACAAACTGGGCCATAAAATTTTCCTGCAAATTGAGGTTGAGGAAATTTCTCCCCTTTAGAGTTGAAGCCGAACCATGACACCAATTAATATCCCGGAAATTAAAATCTCCCATTATAACTACAGTACCCGCCTGTGCAGCCCGCTCCATCTGTTTATATAGCTGACCGTCCATCTCCTCAGTTATATTGGGGGCTCTATAGATTACACTAAATGTAATTTTTTTGTGTGTTCACCTCCCATTGTAATTCTACCAACAAGGTTTCAACCTTAAACCTCTTAATGACTGTGTTAGTCGGAAGGGTGTACTTGTTTTGGGTTTTTTGTCAAAAAATTACTACACATTGGAATTTGTTGTTTTTCAGTTGTTACCAGAGGTTATTTGTTTGTTTCTAGAAGCTAGTGAGGATCACACAATTGTTATTTCGGCCCTGACAAGTATAAACAGAACATTTTACTATGACTGTATGTAAAACTATATTAACATATAGGCATATGTAGAAGTATTAGGGCCCTATTGATTTATCTGTTCTTTAATAGATTATTTGGCTCTCATGCATACAAAAAACTGTTTTACCAAAAAGAAAAGAAAGCTGAAATATCATTGATTGCTATAATAAACTGTAACACTTTTAGGTAGAACAATTTTAGGGCACATTTTTATATACACAAGTCTATATGTCTATAAAAGGCCAAAAACAAAATTGTCTTCCAAGACCCACTTAAAAAGATATTTTACCTCCCTATCAAATATATCAGTTTTCAAATGCTCCACTAACTATAAATTCGCTTTGAGTGCCTAACTGACTGCTTCACCTATTATCATCGCTAAAAGGGGGTGTATGCACCCTATATCATCCCTTTTATATGTCTTTATTGTGTTATAGAAAATACAAAATTTAAAAGTAAAATATATATCTACATTACATTACAATAATCCTAATGAACAGCTGTGTTACATAAGCATTAATAGTTTAATATATTTTCTTTTGGTTTGATGCTAAAGATACTTTTCTAAGATACAAAACTTAAAGAGGCTCTGTCACCAGATTTTGCAACACCTATCTGCTATTGCAGCAGATAGGCGCTGCAATGTAGATTACAGTAACGTTTTTATTTTTAAAAAACGAGCATTTTTGGCCAAGTTATGACCAATTTTGTAGTTATGCAAATGAGGCTTGCAAAAGTCCAAGTGGGTGTGTTTAAAAGTAAAAGTTCAAGTGGGCGTGTATTATGTGCGTACATCGGGGCGTTTTTAATACTTTTACTAGCTGGGCGTTCTGATGAGAAGTATCATCCACTTCTCTTCAGAACGCCCAGCTTCTGGCAGTGCAGACACAGCCGTGTTCTCGAGAGATCACGCTGTGTCGTCACTCACAGGTCCTGCATCGTGTCAGACGAGCGAGGACACCGGCACCAGAGGCTACAGTTGATTCTGCAGCAGCATCAGCGTTTGCAGGTAAGTAGCTACATCGACTTACCTGCAAATGCCGATGCTGCTGCAGAATCAACTGAAGCCTCTGGTGCCGGTGTCCTCGCTCGTCTGACACGATGCAGGACCTGTGAGTGACGACACAGCGTGATCTCTCGAGAACACGGCTGTGTCTGCACTGCCAGAAGCTGGGCGTTCTGAAGAGAAGTGGATGATACTTCTCGTCAGAGCGCCCAGCTAGTAAAAGTATTAAAAACGCCCCGATGTACGCACATAATACACGCCCACTTGGACTTTTACTTTTAAACACACCCACTTGGACTTTTGCAAGCCTCATTTGCATAACTACAAAAATGGTCATAACTTGGCCAAAAATGCTCCGTTTTTAAAAATAAAAACGTTACTGTAATCTACATTGCAGCGCCTATCTGCTGCAATAGCAGATAGGGGTTGCAAAATCTGGTGACAGAGCCTCTTTAACCACACTCCATCACAGCTGCAATTAATAAAACCTAAAAACTTGTCTTTACAAAAAATGTAACATATTTGGTTTCCTTTTACTTGGAAATGCAAACGCTCTAACGGATGCCGTATTACAGCGCTATTCTTTCCAAGTTCTAGGTTAGAATATGGTGCCTCACAGAGGTGGCAAATGGAGAGCATAAGGGTATGCCCAGACGTGGCAGAGTTCTGAATACACTGTCCGCATCAATGCCGCACAGAATCTGCGTTGCAGATTCTGTTGCGGCTTTGCCTAAAATGGGCATTAAATTGATGCGGACTAGCCGTTGCGTATTGAGGGGAAGAGGGCTTCCCTTCTCTCTATCAGTGCAGGATAGAGAGAAGGAACAGCCCTTTCCCTAGTAAAAGTTATAGAAATTCATACTTACTCGGCCGTTGTCTTGGTGACGCGCCCCTCTCTTGACATCCAGCCCGACCTCCCTGGATAACGCGGCAGTCCATGTGACAGCTGCAGCCTGTGATTGGCCGCAGCTGTCACTTGGACTGAAACGTCATCCCGGGAGGCCGGACTGGAGGAAGAGGCAGGGAGTTCTCGGTAAGTATGAACGTATGTATATTGTGATCGGAAGTCACTGTCCAGGGTGCTGAAACAGTTACTGCCGATCGTTTAACTCTTTCAGCACCCTGGACAGTGACTATTTACTGACGTCGCCTAGCAACGCTTTCGTAATTACGGGTGCACACACGTAGTCACCCGTAATTACGGGAGCCCCATTGACTTCCTCAGTCTGGCTGTAGACCTAGAAATACATAGGTCCAGCCAGAATGAAGAAATGTCATGTTCGTAAAACCAATACGCTCCGCAGCACACATAACATCTGCGGACTTCATTGCAGAATTTTGACTCTCCATTGAAGTCAATGGAGAAATTCCGCAATGAGACCGCAACAAGTCCGCTACACGTCCTCAACAGTCAGTGTATGCTGCAGACACCAAATTCCGCACAGCAGCCTATGCTTCGCAGCGGAATTGTCCGCAACGTGTAAACGAACCCAACTAAAAAGCTGAGGAAGGCAATGGAGAAACGTGTACGCTGCGGATTTCCGCTACTGACTGTCCTCAGCGGAATTCCAGAGCAATTCCGCCATGTCTGGTCATGCCCTAAGTATCCATTTGCCACTGTATAGGGTCTGTGCATGTGGTTCTGCGGATGGATCCTTATGGAAAACGATTCCACAGTCTTTAGTTGTATACACTGGCCTTACAATGACTCCTTCTGACCAATCATTTTTTATGTTCATAATAACTTCAAGGGGAAGGGGATTTTTTTTCTTAGTTATCTATTATGCTTTGATGTAGGGATAAAAATGTTCTGTATTCTTTAACATCACATAGGTTCGCACATTGTTTTAGCATTAATCTTCTTTTTCAGGAGAATGTGCCAAGTTTAATATTCTCATCTGCCGCTCTTTCAATCTCAGAGCTTTGCATTTTTATTGTGCTTTTATTTTTATCCCTTGCCTAAACCACTGGATGTATTTTAGGATTTGTAATAAGTAGCCTAAATTTTACTATCTAAACGCAAATTCAGTTCACACTTTTTAATGCACTGCTGCAATATCCCATTCAATATAAATACCATTTGACTCTTGCAAATTAATACTACATTTTTTTTATATTTGCATTAATGACGTCATAGCATATAATTATTTTAAATCCAGTTATATTTATTTTTATATAGTATGACCAATTTTCACTTACTGATATACTTTAACTTATAAAAGTGTGCTCCTATCCAACATGATTGCCGGGTAGTAACCGTGAAATGATAGTCACGACATGCAGACTGTCGCTATTGCAATTACCTACCTAAATGGCAGTTGTGCCAAAATGATCAGTCATTGGACAGAAGAGAAACAATTTTAAACCTCTGTGTAGACAGCAATGCCATATAGTTATTTTATGTTCTATTCCCTATTCATGTACAAGGCTGATTTCAAAAGACGTTTAAAATTCAGTTGGTTTCCTTTGGTCCAGACAGGGCCACCATCAGAAAAATCTGGGCCCCATTTTGGCAAATCGTCAGAGCCCCTGAACTCCTATTGTGTCCCTAAATCTCTATCTCATATCCTACTGTATACATTGAGAAGTACGAAATGAAGTTGAATAATCTTTATGCAGCCGCTCATACCCATACCATATATTTAGAGGTTCCATGGGGGATGGGTAACAGAATACAATTTGAGGCCTGTGCATTTACACTTATGTGAAGTGAAGGGCACCACATTGGGAACCAGGTTTGCCCATCACTACCTATTATATAAGGCCTTTTTATATTATAAGTGAAAATTCGTAGCACCCATGTTGCAGTTGGTGGGTAGTGGGTGGGTGGCAGCCCACAAAGGGTTTTTAACTCCTTATTTGCCTGGTGGCCCTGGGTTTAGACAGCAGTTTAGCTCCATTCTGCTGTCAGACATGTGAGCTAGCAGCTTAGATCTGTCATCTGAGCTCCAAAAATGCACTCTCTAGAAACAGCATACCAGGAGATGTTCTAAGGAGAAAAAAACATTTGATCTGCTGTAATTTGATATTTAACCTAAAAAAGGGGAAGAAGCAGGGAGGGAGGCATTGCCCCTGACTATGATGTACCGCTATGTTAGTGTCAGGGGCGTAACTAGGAAAGAATGGGCCCCATAGCAAACTTTTGACCGAGCCCCCCCGGGTGCCACAAGCAGCCCCCCTTATAAATAGTGCCCCCTGTAGAATGTGCCATACAGCCCCCCTGTAGACGGTGCTTTATACCCCCGCCTATAGGCAGTGTCACACCCCATTTGTAGATAGCACCCCCACCTCCCACTTGTAGATAGTGCCATACAGCCCCCTGTAGATATCGCCATAAAGCCCCCTTTGTATATAGCGTTATACATCTCCAACTGTATATAGTGTCACACAGCCCCCCTCCCTTGTATATAGTGCCACACAGCCCCCCTTAGTAGAAAGTGCAGCACAGCCCCTCCCTTTAGCAGATAGTGCCACACACAGACCCCTGTAGATTGAGCCACACTCAGCCCCCTGTAGACAGAGCCACTGCCCTCCCCCTTAATAAATAGTGCCATACAGTTCCTCATGTGTATAGTGCCACACAGCTCCCCCTTGTGAATAGTGCCACACAGCTCCCCCTTTTGTATAGTGCCACACAGCTCCCCCTTGTGTATAGTGCCACAAGGCAATGGTGTATCCAAGAAAGTTGTATCAGTCAGGGAAATGTTACACTGTAGTGTGCAAGCGAAGGAGTCCTTTTGTTAGGATCCATGTATACATGAATCACATAGTATATCACATGCATTATAATTACTCATATAGTATAGGGTGTTGATGCATTACATATTACTTAAGTTCTATATACATTCATATACCAGCTTTATGTTGTTCCTAATTTTATATTTTTCTCTGTGCATTTTATTTAATAAAAGGTACATTTTACATATTTGTTGTTCTGGTCTGTATTACTCTGTTTAGGTCGATTTTGTGTTTAGCGTATATATATGGAGTATTGAACTATGTCCATTTGCTGTTTATATAATAGTATAAAAAATAAAGCTACATGATGCTCAAATATCATCACCACATAGTACAACATAACACTGCCATGCCCGAATACCACTCTGCAGCTGGAACTTGTAGTCAGCCCCTACTGTGACTCATCCTAAGGGGGCTGTTGATCCCCTTAACTGTGGCGACCTCTGGGCAGTTGCCCATTTTGCCTCTCCTACAATCTGTGTCATACATAGACACCTCTTTATCTGAATATTTTTATGGTTATTGCCATATTATGATTGGTTATTGTTTGTAAGTCTGAGTTTACAAACAGTTTGTCTCATAAAAAGTTTTAGCATACACCAAAATGTCCAAAATTCAGTTGTCTTTCGAATATTGAATAGGAAAAATAAAAAATAGGTTTCAGAGACATTTTATAGTGGCAGCTTGTATTACTGCACTTTGTTTAGAAAGTATTCTGTGTATAACCAAATTGCTGCCATTATGGTTGAGTACACCCTCACTGAACACAAAGTTATATTTCTATTTCTAAATGATCACCATTACAATTCATGAAAGGAGGACAACATTGGAATTTATTAAACATATACATAATAACAAGTAGAAAGATTTGTCATTTTTAATATAAAGAAATTAGGCAACTTTGCTCTAATCCAGGGTTGAAAAAAAACTGAGTACACCCTTAATTAATGCTACAAATAAATAAAATACCGGTACTGAGTATGTCCTTAGTTACTTATAAGTGTTTACAAGTTAAAGACAAACTGTATTATTTTGTCTATCCCGTTCCACTCCTGAAGAATGACCTCTTTGAATATGGCAACACCAATTATTTTTTTTAACAGTCTTTTTTAAAAGTAATAAAGCATAAAAAATATATATTAATTTGGTATCACCGTAATCGTATTGACCCGCAGAATAAAATTAATATGTCATTTTTATCAGACACTTCTCTCCACATGCCCACTTGGTCAAAAAAGCAAAACGCCCAGTTGTCCATTGAGAAACTCAATTGGCATAAAGCTAAATAGGTCATAACTCCATCAAAAATGATCGTTTTTCTAAATAAAAAGCACTGCTGTAATCTACATTACAGCGCCGATCACATTATGTACAAGATAGGGCACTTATAATGTGGTGACAGAGCCTCTTTAAGTCCATTAGTCCGGCATCCGCCTGCTTCCATTAATCCGGCACCAGCCTGCCTCTATTAATCCGGCACCAGCCTGCCTCCAGTAATCCGGCACCAGCCTGCCTCCAGTAATCCAGCACCAGCCTGCCTCCAGTAATCCGGCACCAGCCTGCCTCCAGTAATTCGGCACCAGCCTGCTTCCAGTAATCCGGCATCAGCCTGCTACCAGTTATCCGGCACCAGCCTGCTTCCAGTAATCCGGCACCAGCCTGCTTCCAGTAATCCGGCACCAGCCTGCTTCCAGTAATCCGGCACCAGCCTGCTTCCAGTAATCCGGCACCAGCCTGCTTCCAGTAATCCGGCACCAGCCTGCTTCCAGTAATCCGGCACCAGCCTGCTTCCTGTAATCCGGCACGAGCCTGCTTCCTGTAATCCGGCACCAGCCTGCTTCCTGTAATCCAGCACCAGCCTGCTTCCTGTAATCCGGCACCAGCCTGCTTCCAGTAATCCGGCACCAGCCTGCTTCCTGTAATCCGGCACCAGCCTGCTTCCAGTAATCCGGCACCAGCCTGCTTCCTGTGATCCGGCACCAGCCTGCTTCCTGTGATCCGGCACCAGCCTGCTTCCTGTGATTCGGCACCAGCCTGCTTCCTGTGATTCGGCACCAGCCTGCTTCCTGTGATTCGGCACCAGCTTGCTTCCAGTAATCCGGCACCAGTCTGCTTACAGTTAGGACACGTTCAGACGTGGCGGAATTGCTGTTGAATTCCACAGCCGACAGTCCGCAGTGGAATTCTGCAGTAGCCGTTTTTTACATTTGTTTCTATACATTCTCAGACGCAACAATAGTCAAAAATTTTTATTTTAACCAAAGGGCTTTTTTCAGCAAAGGGCTCTGCAGCTCAGAAAGCAAATTATGGTTTGAAAATAGATGCAAACTATTACTACAGGTGTCTCAACTTTTGGAGATTACTTTCAAACCCCCTAATTCTATATAACCAGTGTTGGAACAGACTGCATTGCAAAATCCTGGGCAGTATTTGGACAGTTTTGCTCTTCAGGACAGAGCACATTGGTATCATAATGGCAAGAAAAGGGCAATTAACTAAAGAAGACAAACAATTATAACCTTTAGAAGTGTAGGTGTGCTCTAAAGAGAAATTGCCAGGAAAGCCACGGTGGCAGTCAGTACAGTTTCCTATACCATCAAAAGGCCCTTGGTAACTGGTGAAAACTTACAGGAAGAGGTCTGGCAGACCAAGGGCCACTGCAAAATCAGATGACAAGTTTTTGAGAGTCAACAGTTTGCGTGATCGGCGCCTCATAGCACAAAATTTTCAAGCCCAGCCTAATGCAGCAAAAAATAAACAAGATTCAATTTCAACTGTGAAGAGAAGACTTCTATCTGCAGGTTTGACAGGTCGAGTATCAGTAAGAAAGCCACTGCTAAGATTGCAAAATAAAAAGACTTGCCTGGGCCAAACAGCACCTCCAATGGACTACTGAAGAATGGTAGAAGGTCTTATTGACTGATGAATCAAAATTTGCCATCTTTGGTACATCACGCAGGGATTTTGTACATTGAGTACATCGATGACATGAAAGGATGTTTTCTCAGTGTATGGCACCAACTGTCAAACATGGAGGAGGAAGCGTGATGGTCTGGGGTTCTTTTGCTGGATACAGAGTTGACAACTTGCACAGGGTTACTGGCACACTGAACAAAAAACTACCACAGCATTTTAATGCGCCATGCAATACCCTCTGGTGTACGCCCACTTGCTCAGGGGTTCATATTACAGCAAGACAGTGATCCAAAACATACTTCTAGGTTATGGCAGAACCACCTAAGAAGTAGAAGCCGGTAGGCTTCAAAGAATGGACTGACCTGCACAGTCTCCAGACTTGGGATGAACTGGACATAAGGGTGAAAGTGCAGCATATTTGTGGGAACTTCTGCAACAACGTTGGGTAGAAATTTCTGAACAATATCTAAATACAATTGTAGAAAGAATGCCACAAATTTGTAAAGCTGTTATATCAGCTAAAAGTGGCAACTTTGAAGAGTCAAAAATCTAGATTTCATTTGTTGAAACAAAGTTAATCCATTGTTTTTATTCATCTTAACTTGTTTATTTCTTCTATGCTTTAATTTCAAAGTACATTTGAGACGTTAAAATGTGTAAATATCAATATAAAAAAAAACTAGAGGTGTTCTAAAACTTTTGTCTGGTAGTGTATGTACGGATGTAGCCATCTTTAACTTGACTCTGATAAATTGCTGCAGCGTGATGTCACACAACAAAAAAAAATTCAAAAGTCATTAACCGTTTAACGCTCCTGGACATACTATTATGTCATGGTAAGTGCATAGTTCGCAATAATAGTATGTCATGCATTAAACACCGCGCCGTTCACATTCATGAGCTGTGATAGCTGCTGTTTGCGACAGCAGGCTATCACAGCTCAGTGTGCAGGGACCGATCGAGGTGGTCCCCGCCGATTAACCACTTAGAAGCCGCGTTCAATAGCGATCGCGGCTTCTTAGTGGTTAAACCACCATCGACAGCCCGCTACATGATAGCGGGCAGCGATGGCTGCTATGGCAACCGTACGCCTAACAATGGCCTCCGGCTATGCCATCTACGGAAGCCCAGTGGGTCCTGACAAAGTCAGGACTCACTATGCTTGCTGTCAGCGAGTAGCGGACAGCTCTAATACACTGTACTACACATGTAGTGCAGTGTATTGGAATTGCGATCAGGGCCTCCTGCCCTCATGTCTCCTAGTGGGAGAAAATTAAAAAGTTAAAAAAAAGTTGTGTAAAAATAAAAAAATAGTTTTTAAGTAATAAAAGTTAAAAAAAAAATATGTTTCCCTTATCTGTCCTTTACACAGCATTCCAAAGTATTATGCAAATGTTATTTTTCGCTGATTTTCCAAAATAGTCGATGCAAATGACAGTCAGTATAATCTTCAAGCCATCAACCGTTGGAGTATTATGCAAATTGTATTGAACAAATCTCCTAATAATAACAACAGATTTTGTTTAGAAGTAAAAAACTCAAAATGCACTGTTTCAAATTATTATGCACAACAGAGATCAAAACATTTTAAAGGTTGTAAAGAGAACTAAAATGGTAATTTTTTGAATTTGCAGCATCAGGAGGTCATATTTACAGAAATCAAAAGCTCTTTCAATAAAAAAAAACTTAGCAGGCCAAGTTACATGTTAACATAGGACCCCTTCTTTGATATCACCTTCACAATTCTTGCATCCATTGAATTTGTGAGTATTTGGACAGTTTCTGCTTGAATATCTTTGCAGGATGTCAGAATAGCCTCCCAGAGCTACTGTTTTGATGTGAACTGCCTCCCACCCTCATAGATATTTTTCTTGAGGATGCTCCAAAGGTTCTCAATATGGTTGAGGTCAGGGGAACATAGGGGCCACACCATGAGTTTCTCTCCTTTTATGCCCATAGCAGCCAATTACACAGAGGTCTTCTTTGCAGCATGAGATGGTGCATGGTCATGCATGAAGATAATTTTGCTATGGAAGGCACGGTTCTTCTTTTTGTACCACGGAAGAAAGTGGTCAGTCATAAACTCTACGTACTTTGCAGAGGTCATTTTCACACCGTCAGGGACCCTAAAGGGGCCTACCAGCTCTCTCCCCATGATTCCAGCCCAAAACATGACTCCGCCACCTCCTTGCTGACGTCGCAGCCTTGTTGGGACATGGTGGCCATTCACCAACCATCCACTACTCCATCCATCTGGACCATCAAGGCTTGCACGGCACTCATCAGTAAACAGCACGGTTTGAAAATGAGTCTTCATGTATTTCTGAGCCCACTGCAACAGTTTCTGCTTGTGAGCATTGTTTAGGGGTGGCCGAATAATAGCTTTATGCACACTTGCAAACCTCTGGAGGATCCTACACCTTGAGGTTCGCGGGACTCCAGAGGCACCAGCGGCTTTAAATACCTGTTTGGTGCTTTGCAATGGCATTTTAGCAGCTGCTCTCCTAATCCTATTAATTTGTCTGGCAGAAACATTCCTCATTATGCCTTTATCTGAACAAACCCGTCTGTGCTCTGAATCAGCCACAAATCTTTTCACTGTACGATGATCACGCTTAAGTTTTCTTGAAATATCCAATGTTTTCATACCTTGTCCAAGGTATTGCACTATTTCACGCTTTTCGGCAGCAGAGAGATCCTTTTTCTTTCCCATATTGCTTGAAACCTGTGGCCTGCTTAATAATGTGGAACGTCCTTCTTAAGTAGTTTTCCTTTGATTGGGCACACCTGGCATACTAATTATCACAGGTGTCTGAGATTGATTACAATGATCCAAAGAGCCCTAAGACACAATACCATCCATGAGTTTAATTGAAAAACTAATAATTCAATGTTTATGACACAAATCCAATGTGCATAATAATTTGGAACACTGTGTATTATTAAATAAATAAACTATACATAATTGGTATCACCGCGTCCATAACGACCTGAACTACAAAAGTATTTAGCTATTTATCACACGCAGTGAACGCCATAAAAGAAAATAATAATAAACCATACCAGAATAAAATTTTTTTGGTCACTTCACCTTCCAAAAGATGGAATAAGAAGAGATAAAAAAGTCGCATGTATCTACGATTGGTACTGATCGAAATTACAGTTCGTTATGCAAACTATAAGTCCTCACACGGCTTTATTGATGGAAAAATAAAAAAGTTATAGCTCTTAGAGTATGGCAACACAAAAACAAAATAATTTTTTATAAAGTATTTTATTGTGCAAACGCCATAAGACATTAAAAAAAACTATAAACATATGGTATCGCCGTAATCATATCGCAACGCAGAAAAATGTAATGTCATTTATAGAGCACAGTGAACGCTGTTATAAAAAGGAATAAAAGACTCCGCCGAGAGCAGACCGGGGATTACGCTCCTCTGACCGCTGACAGCTGCTCTCCGGTAGGAGCATCTCTACCCCCGCACGGCCACGCTCAGGTTAAGACCTTCCCGGCCTCACTGGGTCGCCGGACATCTTGCGGCCTAGCGACACGAGTGAAGCCGCGGCCTCGATTACTAGAGGCGCGGCGGCCGCGCATCAGAGATCCCTGCCCGGAGCACTCGCCGGAGCTCCTCTAGGTCTGCCTGTCAGCTCTCCGCCCTTGTCCGGGGGTGGAGGACTTAGAGAAGGCTGCTTTGCCGCCCTTGTTTCGGCCGTGTCGCGCCGCTGGACTTGTGGCCTACCGCGGGAGGAGAAGCCGCGGCCTCGATTTGGGCCTCCCCGCTCACGGACGAGTCCTCCCCAGTCCCCAGATAACAGACACCCCGCTGGAGGCCTCACAGGGGGAATCCTGAGCACCTGTGGCTGAGCTGACCTGGAGGTGAGAGGGAGAGGGGGCCAGAATCAATCACCACCCTTCTGGACTACTTATACCCTGCACCTGGCTGAGGGGGCCAGCTGCTGTAGCCAGCGTGCCCACACAGATCAGGCCCTTAACTGCCATCCCTGGGCCAGACCGGGAAACACAAGGGGCACCCTACGCATCTGCACCCTGCTCCACCTATATTACACTGGAATATCCCTGCAGCTCCCCAGCACATTGCCATCTTGAACCATACTGCTATTGTCACTATACTATTATATGGATGGTTCTAATTTCTGAGGAAGCCCTCTTGCCCACAGATTTGCACCTCTTGAGTGGGGGACAAACCACCGTATCTATGTTGCATTAACTTGTCCACTCTTCTCGGATCGGCATCCAAAAAGCTTTACCATCAGCAATGAAACCTCCATAACCTTACACATGGTCTAACTACCTGATTCTACTTACCCGCAGACCTAGTTGCTTGTATGATGGTCAAGATTGGGCAACAAAAAGCAAGAGACGCTACTGTACAGTCTAAAGCAACCAGTCTGGATAACTTCGTTAAAAAGCCTCAACCCCCAAACGGCAGAGATCACCTCTCCATTACTGCTGGACACGAGAAAGACATGTCTGTTAAGGCCCAGGCTGCACACGTAGCAGATGCTGACAGTGACATGGATGATACCGCACCTACCAGGGACTTGCCCGTCTCCAGATCTTTTATTAGCAGGGTTCTGAACAAGGCACTAGAACCGGTCGTCAAAGAGCTAGGTGACATCAAACAAGAAGTCCGCCAGATTGGCAACAGAGTTGAGCAACTAGAGTCTACACAAGCCCATCTAATCCACCACGCAGAAGCTTCCACGTCCTCTTTTACCGCCTGTCAGACCCACCTGAACTCGGTCATGGACTGGCTGGAAGACCAAGACAACAGAGGGCGCCGTAATAACTTGCGCTTGAAGGGCATATCTGAATCAATTCTGGACGAATCCTTGTATACCTCGATCAAACAAATTTTCGTTAAAATACTTGGCGACAACTACCGAGATGAAATCAACATGGAAAGGGTCCACAGGGCTCTACGAGCCAGACCTAAGCCCCGAGAGCCTCCACGTGACGTTATTTGCCGCCTTTTTAGCTCAAAAGTCCGAGATGACATCTTGAAGCATTCGAGACTTTGTGATTCCCTCTTGTGGGAGGGTTCGAGGATCTCCGTCTACCAAGATCTGTCAAGAACCACGTTATCCAAACGTCAAATTCTGAAACCCTTCACGGAGTTCCTCCGACGCAACAACATCGCATACAGATGGCTTTTCCCCTTCGGCATCTCCTTCATGATTGAAGGTAAAAGATTCATAGTTCGTAAGCATGCGGACCTGGAGGTCGCACTGGTGTCCCTGAAAATTCCTGACCTGGAGGTTCCGGACTGGGCTGTGGTTCAGAACCTATCCGACCTGCCGCCGTTGCCCCCTCACACGCCCTGGGAAACCGCCAACCCACGCAAGATGAACAGGAATCGCAAAAGATTTGGGAAGCCGGCGCCTGAAAGAGTCTCCATGGACACTACTTGAAAGATCTGGGAAATCGGCGCCTGACAGAGTCTCCATGGACATTACTTGAACCCCTTGATTTCCGGGAGCACCAGCGGCTCCATGTATCCTTTTTCATATTAAGGCTCTTGTTTCCTTGTATACGCAGTTACGCACCGTCACTTTTTTCTTTTTATGCATTCTGCGGGTTCACGCCCTCTCCAGAGTGATTTATAATGTTAGACCATTACATACTTAGCTTTAATGTTATTTTGAATGTTATCATTGCATAGCACTATCCCAAACCTACTATTTTGGTTTGCCGATCTGAAATGTACTGTTATTATGGTACATACTTTGCCTAACTCCAGGCTTTTGTTTTGTTTTGTTATAGCATTTTGTTTTGTGATACCAGTTTTAACCCTGTATCTCCCAATTTTCGAGATGTTTTACTGAAGATACTGAAACTTCCATATAAGAATGTGATGCCTCTATTTGCTGTCCTCCAACTGTCTATTTCTCACCGCTATGTCACTTGGCCACCTGGTGGCGCTCTCCCTCTGTCTCCACCACTTATGCTTATCTATGACTAGTTCAGATATTTGTGTAACCTCCCTCAACACCAAAGGCCTGAATGACCCCAGGAAAAGGAGTAAAATTTTAGCGCTCCTGAAAAAGGAGAGGGCTGATGTCATTCTTCTACAGGAAACCCACTTCAAACCCCAAAAGCTACCCACTCTCTCACACTACCACTACACAACATGGTTCCATAGCACTCACCCTTCCTCCTCCTCCAAAGGGGTTAGTATAGCTTTTAAAAAGAATGTACCCTACATCCACTCAGTGTCTAAATCTGACCCAGAAGGTAGATTCCTTTTCATTAAGGGAACTCTTGCTGGCTCGCCCGTCTCCTTTGCTAATGTATATGCTCCTAATCAGGGACAGCCCCAATGGTTAATTAAAACATTAAAGTTATTTAAAGAATTTGCAGAGGGACTTATGGTGGTGGGGGGAGATTTTAATGTTTCACTAGATCCCCTGCTAGATACGTCCTCTGCCAGGCAACCCATTGCGCATTCTTCCCTCAAAAGAATTAGAAGCTGCCTCCAGCACCTTAACCTGATAGATGTCTGGCGACTACATTTCCCTACTACTAAAGATTACTCCTTTTATTCCCATACCCATGGGTCCCACCATAGGATCGATTATCTCTTTATCTCTAGTAGACATCTACCTATGGCGACTGCCCCTCGCATAGGCTCGATAACCCTATCTGACCACGCCCCCATCTCCTTTAACCTCAACATGGAGAACCTGCCCTCCAGGGCGTGGACTTGGTCCTTGAATGAAACCCTTTTGGATGATCCCCGCAATGTAACCTCCCTATCTGCCCATCTTGTCGACTTCTTTCAGAGAAACGAAACTCCTGACATCTCAACGCCAATTGTGTGGGAAACGCACAAAGCCTTCATCAGAGGGGAGCTCATTGCCCTTGGTGCTTATTTAAAAAAACAAAGAGAGAAGGAGCTAGACTCCATACTCTCGCAGATTTCTGCTCTTGAGAGAGTGGGTAAACGCTCACAAGCGCTTGAGATACAGGGGAATTTGATTGACTTACGGAAGAAGTTGAAGGATTTACTTAATATTAAGTCAGCAAAAATTTATCAGCGTACCTCTTTCAAATTTTATGCGCACGGGGATAGAGGCTCCAAAGTCATGACCAAACTTCTTAAAAAACGTACGGAACAGTCCTTTATCAAAGAGATCAAGACCTCCTCTGGTTCTCTATCTTCTGATACTGGAGATATAACAAGGGAGTTCTTGCAATACTATACATCCTTATACAACTTTTTTAGCCGTACTAACTATGTAACTTGCCCGAACCGTCGGACTCGCACACTCTCACGGAACAATTTCTCCAGCATATAAATCTCCCCTCCCTCACGGACGTAGATAGAGACGCTCTCACTCAGCCCTTTACATTAGACGAACTGTCCAAAGTTCTTTCATCCATACCCAATGGTAAAAGTCCTGGACCTGATGGCTTCCCCATTAGCTACTATAAAAAGTTTAAACAGGTATTGTTACCCAAATTCCTTAATGTATGCAATAGCCTTTTGGAGGGCTCTACGCTACCGCCACAGGCTTTGGAAGCACACATTACCCTGATACATAAAGAGGGTAAGGATAGTGCAGAATGTGGAAGCTATCGACCCATCTCCCTCCTTAACACGGATCTCAAATGGTGGGCAAAACTTCTGGCCAACAGACTCAATCCTCTCCTCTCCCGCTTAAAACCCCGAACAAGTGGGGTTTGTGCCCGAGAGAGAAGGCAAGCATAACACTACCAGACTTCTTAACATAATTCATCATGCTACACAGAAGGGGATCCCTTTAGTCTTACTAGGGACCGATGCCGAGAAGGCTTTTGATAGTGTCAGGTGGTCCTTCATGCTTGCCACTCTACATAAATTTGGTTTTCCTGACAAGTTTATATCTGCAGTTTTCTCTCTATATACTACGCCCAAGGCTAACTTACGCTTGAATGGCACAATTTCACCCTCCTTTAGCATAAATAACGGAACAAGGCAGGGCTGCCCCCTTTCCCCAGCCTTATTCATCCTCACCTTAGAAACACTCATTCAGAAACTCATACAGACTACTGATATCTCAGGCATACAACTGGGGAACCACATCCACAAGACAGCTGCTTTTGCAGATGACCTCCTGCTGCTGGTCACTAACCCTAAGCAAACATTCCCCTTAATACTGCAAGCCTTTAACTCCTTCGGTTATGTGTCAAACTTCAAAATTAATTACTCCAAGTCAGAAGTCCTCAATGTTTCAGCGCCACTGGCGGATATATGCGACGTACAACAGCTATCCCCGTTCCAATGGCCGCAACATAGCATCAAATATCTGGGCGTTAAGCTTACTAAAAAATCCTCCCAACTCTATGCCGCAAATTTCGTCCCCTTGCTAAACAAGATTAAAACCCAGTTACATTCCCTGCGGATCCCCTTCCTATCCTGGGTGGGCAGGAAAAACTACCTGAAGACTTACATTCTTCCCCAAATCCTATACGTGCTTCAAGCCATGCCCATTCACCTACCTAATACTTTCTTTAACTCCATCAAGTCCCTATTCTCCAAATTTCTCTGGAACTCTAAAAAGCCACGACTAGCACATAGACACCTGATTCTCAAACCCAGCTCCGGGGGTATGGGCCTTCCGGACATTCTCACCTATTATAAAGCCGTACACCTGGGTAGGTGGGTTTCCTTGAACAGGACCAGAGACATATCTCCAGCCCTAGCTGCGGAAAGAGCTCTTCTTTCTCCAGGTCTACAAGCTCGACTATGGTGCCCTTTTTTAAAAACGGGACTTACAAACACCATAAGCCCCACAATTAAAGGCACCGTTTTAGTATCTCAGAAATTTTTCTGCGACTGCACTCCGATGAAAAAAACACTACCGCTTACACCGCTCCACCTACTCCCGATACTCACTAATTGCACAGCTGTCCCTGATACCTTCTGGTCCTCTTTAAAATACAATACTGTAGTCGATATTTTTGGAGAGGGGCAAGTCCCCACCTAACGGACATGGTGCCTAATAAAAAGGAGGCCTCATAATCCACTACGTGGTTTTTTGCTTCTGAGGCCGGTGTTTCAGTCCATTAACACACCAGGCCCACATGAGGTCTAGTTTCTAAAATTGGGTATTTAATGGGGGTTTCTAATATATAGGCCCCTCAAAGCCGATTCAGAACTGAACTGGTACCTAAAAAAAGAGGCTTTTGATATTTTATTCAAAATAGAAGAAATTGCTGCTTTTGTTCTAAGCCTTGTAACATCCTAGAAAAATAAAAGAATGTTCAAATAATTATGCCAACATATAGTAGACATATGGGAAATGGGAACTAGTAACTATTTTGTGTGGTATTACCATCTGTCTTACAAGCAGATGCATTTAAATTTAGAAAAATGCTATTTTTTCCAAATGTTCTCAATGTTGCTATTTTTCACAAATAAACACTGAATATATCGACCAAATTTTGCCACTAACATAAAGACCAATATGTCACGAGAGAACAATCTCAGAATCGCTTGGATAGGCATAAGCATTCCATAGTTATTACCACATAGAGATGAGCGAACCGGGATAACCGAACACGGTTTCGGTCCGAACATCCGGAATAGTTCGGTTCGCAGCGAATCCGAACTTCACCGGGTTCGGCCGAACCCGTTTTGACCGAACCCGGTCAAAAATATTATACAAATCGGCAGCCACTTGTCTCTATCAATCACTGATAGAGAAAAGAGGCTGCTGATTAAAAATAAAATAAAAAGCATTTCATACGTACCCGGTCGTTGTCTTGGTGACGAGTCCCTCTTCTTCCTCCCGTCCGACCTTCTTTTCTGACGCGGCAGCCTGTGATTGGCTGCAGCGGTCACATGGGCTGTATTGTCATCCAGGAAGGTCGGGCCGGATGTCGAGGGGGACGCGTCACCAAGGCAACGGCCAGGAGACCGGACTGGAGGAAGCAGAAAGTTCTCGGTAAGTATGAACGTCTTTTTTTTTTACAGGTTACTCTATATTGTGATCGGTAGTCACTGTCCAGGGTGCTGAAACAGTTACTGCCGATCAGTTAACTCTTTCAGCACCCTGGACAGTGACTATTTACTGACGTCGCCTAGCAACGCTGCCATAATGACGGATGCACACATGTAGCCACCCGTCATTATGGTAATATATTTTATAATGGGAGCACGGCTCGGAAAAACGACCGGCTGCCCGTGGCCGGCCGTGCTCATCTACTTAAATACTCTGTGCTGCCTTAAACTCTGTGGACAGATCAGGATCCTGTTTCTTTTAAATGCTGCTGGGGAACCCGCTCGATCCACTATATAAGGCTGCGCTACAGTGCAGCATTTAAAAGAAACAGGATCCTGACCTGTCCATAGAGTTTAAGGCAGCACAGAGTATTTCAGGAGATGAGCGTGCAGATTCAGTGCTGCTGTGAACTCTGCTCTTACCATTACGTAGCTCAGTTGTACCTCTCCTCCACTCCTGTCCTCAATAACACCTTCACATGATTGGCAAGTCACCACGTAATGGTAAGAGCAGAGTTCACAGCAGCACAGAGTATTTCAGGAGATGAGCGTGCAGGTCTTGTGCAGGGTGGTGACTTGCCAATCATGTGAAGGTATTATTGAGGACAGGAGTGGAGGAGAGGTACAACTGAGCTACATAATGGTAAGAGCAGAGTTCACAGCAGTACAAAATCTGCACGCTCCTCTCCTGAAATACTCTGTGCTGCTGTGAACTCTGCTCTTACCATTACGTAGCTCAGTCTGTTACCTCTCCTCCACTCCTGTCCTCAATAACACCTTCACATGATTGGCAAGTCACCACCCCGCACAAGATCCGCATGCTCATCTCCTGAAATACTCTGTGCTGCTGTGAACTGTGTGTGTGTGTGTGTGTGTGTAGATGTTTGTGTGTGTGTTTTTGTATATGTGTGTTTGTGTATATGGGTGTGTGTTTGTGTGTTTATGTGTGTGTTTGTGTATATATGGGTGTGTTTGTGTATATGTGTTTGTGCATATGTTTGTGTGTGTGTTTGTGTGTATATGTGTGTGTTTGTGTATATATGGGTCTGTTTGTGTACATGTGTTTGTGTACATGTGTTTGTGTATATGTGTGTGTTTGTATATATGTGTGTGTTTGTGTATATGTGTGTTTTTGTTTGTATATGTGTTTGTATATATGTGTTAGTTCGTGTATATGTGTGTGTATATGTGTGTGTGTTTGTCTCTTTATGTGTGTGTGTTTGTGTATATCTTGTTGTGTTTGTGTATAACTGTGTATATGTGTTTGTTTGTGTATGTGTGTGTGTGTGTGTGTTTGTGTATATGTGTGTGTTCGTGTATATGTGTGTGTTTGGATATGTGTGTTTTTGTTTGTATATGTGTGAGTTCGTGTATATGTGTGTGTGTTTGTCTGTTTATGTGTGTATATCTTGTTGTGTTTGTGTATATATGTGTGTGTGTTTGTGTAAGGTTGTTTGTTTGTTTGTGTGTGCGTGTATATATGTGTGTAGGTGAGTAGAAGTATTGTTATTGTTCACATTGATAACTGTTTTTTTATGTTACATAGTTACATAGTTACATAGTTACATAGTTAGTACGGCTGAAAAAAGACACATGTCCATCAAGTTCAACCAAGGGAAGGGAAAAGGGAAGGAAAAATTTCTACACATAGGAGCTAATATTTTTTTGTTCTAGGAAATTATCTAACCCTTTTTTAAAGCCATCTACTGTCCCTGCTGTGACCAGCTCCTGCGGTAGACTATTCCATAGGTTCACAGTTCTCACTGTAAAGAAGCCTTGTCGCCTCTGCAGCTTGAACCTTTTTTTCTCCAGACGGAGGGAGTGCCCCCTTGTTTTTTGAGCGGGTTTTACAAGGAACAGGATATCACCATATTTTTTGTATGTGCCATTAATATATTTATATAAGTTAATCATGTCCCCCCTTAGTCGTCTTTTTTCAAGGCTAAATAGGTTTAATTCTTTCAATCTTTCCTCATAACTTAAATTCTCCATGCCCCTTATTAGCTTCGTTGCTCTTCTTTGTATTTTTTCCAACTCCAGGGCATCCTTTCTATGAACTGGAGCCCAGAACTGAACTGCATATTCTAGATGAGGCCTCACTAATGCTTTGTAAAGTGGTAATATTACATCCCTGTCCCGCGAGTCCATGCCTCTTTTAATACACGACAATATCCTGCTGGCCTTTGAAGCAGCTGATTGACACTGCATGCTGTTATTGAGTTTATGATTTACAAGTACACCCAGATCCTTCTCAACAAGTGAATCCGCCAGTGTAGCGCCCCCTAGGACATATGATGCATGCAGGTTGTTGGTACCCAGATGCATAACTTTACATTTATCTACATTAAACTTCATTTGCCAAGTGGACGCCCAAACACTTAGTTTGTTTAAATCTGCCTGTAATTCATGAACATCTTCCATAGTCTGAACTATATTACATAGCTTGGTGTCATCTGCAAAAATAGAAATAGTGCTATTAATCCCTTCCTCTATATCATTAATAAATAAGTTGAATAATAGTGGTCCTAGCACTGAACCCTGGGGTACACCACTTATAACCGGTGACCATTCAGAGAAGGAATCATTGACCACAACTCTCTGGATACGGTCCTTGAGCCAATTCTCAATCCAATTACAAACTATATTTTCTAAACCTATAGTCCTTAATTTACCCATTAGGCGTCTATGGGGGACAGTGTCAAATGCCTTTGCAAAGTCCAAAAACACTAAATCCACAGCGGCCCCTCTGTCTAGACTTCTGCTCACCTCTTCATAAAAACAGATTAGGTTAGTTTGACAACTTCTGTCCTTAGTAAAACCGTGCTGGCTGTCACTTATAATGCTATTTATTGTCACATAATCCTGTATATAGTCCCTCAATAGCCCCTCAAACATTTTCCCCACGATGGATGTTAAGCTTACTGGTCTATAATTACCCGGGGAAGACCTAGAGCCCTTTTTGAAAATAGGCACCACATTTGCCCTGCGCCAGTCCCTTGGCACTATACCAGTCACTAGAGATTCTCTGAATATTATGAAAAGGGGGACAGAAATAACTGAACTAAGCTCTTTAAGAATTCTAGGGTGTAACCCATCTGGTCCCGGAGCCTTGTGCACATTTATTTTATTTAATTTAGCTTGGACCATCTCTACATTCATCCAATTCAGTATATCAACTGATATATTAACAGCACTGGCACCGGCTACATCAGCTGCTCTTTCTTCTGTTGTATATACAGAGCTAAAGAACCCATTTAGTACCTCTGCCTTCTCTTGATCCCCTGTGATCAACTCCCCATTACCATTATCTAGGGGTCCTACATGTTCAGACCTTGGCTTTTTTGCATTTATATGCTTGAAGAATTTTTTAGGATTTGTTTTACTATCCTTGGCCACCTGCCTTTCATTTTGTATTTTTGCTAATTTTATTACATTTTTACAGATTTTATTAAGCTCTTTATATTTTACAAAGGCTACAGCTGTACCCTCAGATTTGTATTTTTTAAATGCCCTTTTTTTGTCATGTATTGCCCCTTTCACAGAAGGTGTAAGCCATGTGGGGTTTAATTTGAGTCGTTTATACTTATTACCTGTAGGAATAAATTTTGCACTATAATAACTCAAAGTAGATTTGAAAATCTCCCATTTATCATTTGTTCCATTATTTGACATTAGTTCTTCCCAGTCTATATCCTGAATTGCAGCCCTCATCCTGGGGAAATTGGCTTTCTTAAAATTAAATGTTTTTGCCCTCCCAGCCTGCGTTTGTTTTTTACAGTATAGGTAAAATGTAACTATATTGTGATCACTGTTACCGAGGTTTTCACGAACATTGACATTCCCAACAAGATCTGCATTATTAGAAATGACCAGATCCAACAGAGCTTCACCTCTAGTCGGGTCTTCCACAAACTGGCCCATAAAACTTTCCTGCAACAGGTTGAGGAAATGTCTCCCCTTTGCAGTTGAAGCCGAACCATGACACCAATTAATATCCCGGAAATTAAAATCTCCCATTATCACTACAGTACCCGCCTGTGCAGCCCGCTCCATCTGTTTATATAGCTGAACTTCCATCTCCTCAGTTATATTGGGGGGTCTATAGATTACACCAAAAGTAATTTTTTCAGTGTTTACCTCCCTTTCTAGTTCCACCCACAAGGTTTCAACCTCCTCACAGTCTTCACCCACTATTGTCTCTTTCACACTCGCCTTCATATCACTTCTCACATACAGACATACACCACCACCTTTCCTATTTGTCCTGTCTTTATGAAAAAGTGTAAAACCCTGTAGATTTACAGCCCAGTCATGTGAAGAGTCCAGCCATGTTTCAGCAACACCAACTATATCTATATTTTCTTCCAGTATCAAGGCCTCCAGCTCCCCCATTTTGCTTGCTAGACTTCTGGCATTTGTGAACATACAACATGTTGTTGCAGATTTTGATGTACCGATTGGACTACATCTTCGATTCGTTGGACTACTGCGTAGATCTACGTTTTTTCACATTTTAATTAAATGGTTAACGAGGGTTTTGTTGGGGATTTCTTATTTCAATAAAAAATAATTGTCTTTGTGGTTTTTTTTAAACTTTATTAGTGCCTAGATAATGGCAGTTGGCTGATTGACAGCGTCCATTATTAAGGCGGTACAAAGTGTTAGCCGGTGAAGAGGCTAGTACTAACCACCCATTATTACCCCGGTACCCACCACCACCAGGGGTGCCGGGAAGAGCTTGGTACGATCCAGTACCCGACCATCTGTTGTGATGGTCGGGTACTGGGGCGGCCGTAGGCTGGTATTATGAGGCTGGGAAGGGCCAAAAACAGTGGACCTTCCCACCCTTGTAATGCTAGGCTGCTGCTGCTGTGTTGTATTGGGCTGGTTATAAAAATGGGGGGGACCCCCACGTAGTTTTTTTTTTTTTAATTTAACAAATTTAACAATAGACGTTGGGTCCCCCACATTTTTAATAACCAGCCATATACAAGGCCGCAGCAGTCTGGCATTACATGGGTGGGAAGGGCCACTGGTTTTGTCCGTTCCCAGGCTAATAACACTGTGTTGTATGTGGCTGGTTATGATAAATTGGGTGGAACCCCATGTCTTTTAAAAAAAAAATCAAAAAAAAAAAAATAAATAATTTTAAAAAATGACGTGGGGTCCCCCCCACTTTTATAACCAGCCAGATACAACACAGCAGCAGCAGCGTAGCATTACAAGGGTGGGAAGGTCCACTGTTTTTGGCCCTTCCCAGCCTCGTAATACCAGCCTGCGGCCGCCCCGGAGCCCGACCATCACAACAGATTGTCGGGTACTGGATCGTACCTGGCTCTTCCCGGCACCCCTGGTGGTGGTGGGTACCGGGGTAATAATGGTGGTTAGTGTTAGCCTCTGCACCGGCCAACACTAAGCCTCGCCTTAGTAATGGATGTTGTCACTCAGACAGCGGCCATTACTAAAGTGGTAGTAATAAAATTTGAAAAGAAAAGACAAAGATATAGATAAAATATTTTATTGAAATAAAGCACCTACAACACAACCCTCATTAACCATTTTATTGTAGAAAAAAAACCCGTCATCTAAGTAGTCCTCGAAACCGACGTAGTCCAAACACCAAACCTGTCAAAAAAATAATAAAAAAAAAATGAAATAAAACATGTCGTAGGCTTAGATTCAGTTTAATGTGTGATACTGACTGTTATACCATGTATAGAAGCCTGCCGCGAAGTTGACTTAGATACAGGGCGCCAGCAGACAGTATCATACATGGCCATACAGACATATATACAAACAAACATACATGCAAACATACATACATATATACAAACATACATATATACAAGCATGCACATATATACATGCAAATATACATACATGCAAACATACACACATATATACATACATACATGCAAACTATCATACATACATACATGCATACACACACACATGAAAACATACATACAAACAAACAAGCATGCAAAGATACATACATACATACATACATATATACAAGCATGCACAAATATACATGCAAACATAAATACATGCAAACATAATTACATACATGCACATATATATATAAACATACATGCAAACATACATGCAAAAATAAAAACATGCAAACATACATACATGCACATATATACATACATACATGCCAACATACATACATGCCAACATACATACAAACATATATACATGCAAACATACATACATACATACATGAAAATATATACATGCAAATATATATATATACTAACATGCACATATATACATACATGCCAACATACACGCAAACATACATGCACATATATACATACATACATACATACTTACATGACAACATACATACATGCCAACATACATACATGCAAACATACATACATGCAGACATACATGCACATATACACATACATACATGACAACATACATACATGCCAACATACATACATGCAAACATACATACATGCAAACATACATGCACATATACACATACATACATGACAACATACATACATGCCAACATACATACATGCAAACATACATACATGCAAACATACATACACATATACATATACATACATGACAACATACATACATGACAACATACATACATACATAAACTCACCTAAGACATTCCCACGAAGATTTGAACGGTCCCGTCACTTTTCTTCTTACTGCTCCCATTCACAATAACAGAGCGGTGGGCGCAGATGACGTAATCACGTGTGCCTGATATGATTACGTCATCTGCGCCACAACGCATGTAATGTAATGTAGTGTAGTGTAGTGTAGAGTGCGCTGCAGCCTGTGATTGGCTGCAGAGGCGGTCACGTGGGATTTAGCGTCATCCCTGGAGGCCGGCCTTCTGACGTCATCCTGACGTGCGTGACCGCCACTACAGCCTGTGATTGGCTGCAGCGGCGACATGGATGAAATGTCATCGCTGGAGGCCGGACAGGAGGAATGTAAGTATGAACGTATTATATATATTTTTTATTACATAAAAATTTTATTTTCCGCGCGCCGAGAATGTACTGTCAAGGTTGCTGAAAGAGTTAGTGCAGCCCATTAACTCTATCAGCACCCTGGACAGTACCATGCTCGGCGCATGGAAATTACAGGTTTGGTCCGAACTAGTTCGGTCCGAATCGAACTTTTCCGTGAAATTCTGCGAACTAGCCGAACCGAACTTTTGATAAGTTCGCTCATCTCTATTACCACATAAAGTGAAATATGTCAGATTTGAAAAATGGGCTCCGAGCCTTAAGGCCAAAACTAGGCCGCATCCTTAAGAGGTTAAAATGGTCAAGACAAGGGATCTAGCCACTGTGTATTTAATGCGTTAAAAGTCAAGTTAAAGATGGCTACATCTGTATATATTATATCTTTCGCCAAAAAACTAAATCCTAGGGTCGGAAAATGTAACTAAGGGTAAAAATATAACTAACTGATGCTGTTTTTGAAATCTCTGTCTTTCTTTACTAGACTTCTTCTGAACTGGCAGACCAAAGTAGTTGTCTTTGGGTTTACGAGCAGAGGTAGGATTCAAATTCTAAAGAACAGGTTCCCTACTTGGCTGATAAGGGTATGCATGCAGAGTGCAAAGCAGCTTTATATCTGTATGTGCTTAAAGAGAACCTTTCACCTCCCCATAGATGTGCAGCTGAGTGCAGCATGTAATTTGCAGGGCTGCACAAACCCTGGGGCACTTTACATTTTTTCTACCTCCCTCCGTTATTTAGATATCGGTGCCGTTATATTTGGCGCCCGATATTTAAATAACCCCCTAAAGAATCAACGGGGCGTGTACTGGCAAGGGGGCGTGTTACTATGGCTGAAACACTGTCCAATCAGTTATGGACAGTGCCACAGCAAGAGCGAGGATAGAGAATGTGCGATTGCAGTCTTTTCACCCGAACTGGCAAGGGGGCGTGTCACTGCTACGGACAGTGTAAGAGCTGGGGAGAGGAGAGCACGCTCTCAGCTCTTGTGAGATATCAGTCTTGTACTTTGTCTGCCGAACTGGCAAGGGGGCGTGTCACTGCTTTGGACAGTGTAAGAGCTGGGGAGCGCTTACACTGTCCGTAGCAGTGACACGCCTCCTTGCCAGTTTGGCAGAAGACTAATCTTGAAAGCTTGAGAGTGAGAGCGTGTGTGCGCGCGCGCGCACACTCTCTCTCCTCGCTCTTGCTGTAACACTGTCCATATCTGATTGGACAGTGTCACAGCCATAGTAACACGCCCCCTTGCCAGTACACGACCCATTGACTGTTCAGGGGGTTATTTAAATATCGTGCGCCAAATATAACGGCACCCATATCTAAATAACGGAGAGAGATAGACCTTTTTTTTAAAGTGCCCCTGGGTTTGTTCAGCCCTCCCCATTACATTCTGCACTTAGCTGCACATGTATGGGGATGTGAAAGGTTCTCTTTAAATCCGAAAGTGATCACATACAGAAACAATCTTGGAGGCACTGTTGGTGACTGGGCGACTGAGATATGGGAGCTAATATGTCTGACAGGAAGTAGTACTTTCTTCTCTGCTGAAGCAGGAGAAGTTGTGAGCAGCTGGACATTGCTGTATCAGGACGAGCATAGATGTCATGCTGAAAGCATGGGCACAACAAGTACACAGCCGCAGCCCCGCTCTAATGGCGGAAATTAGAGTAACCTCTTATCTCATCCATTAACCCATTCAAGGCTGATCACAGCATTCAAAGGGAAAATTGGAGGAGGGGTTGATCCCTGTGACAAGATTGAGGGACATACCTTGTATGGCCAGACAACCCATTGAAGGACTTCATTTTTCTGACCATATTTCCTGATGTTAGGGCACACTTAGGTATTCCCTAACAGCTGTCGGTGTACTATTCGTACACAGGCCTAAAGTACTTTCATATAGATATATGCTTGTACATTAAAGTTAGAAATAAAAATTTAAAATACCCCTATGGGATTAAAAAAATAGTAAAATTATTTTTTTTAAAAAAGTAATGTTAAATAAAAATAACATTATAAAAAAGTCCCAAAACACAAAATAATATACACATATTTGGTATCGCCAAACAACCAGCACAACAAATTTATAGCGTCATTTCTGATTGGTGTATGCTGTAAAAAAATAAATAAACAGTAGAGGAACTGCTTTTTTTTCCTACGTTCTTGCCAAAATTAAACGATATTGGAATGTACCAAAAAATGGACCCACATAAAGTACAACACATCCTGCAAAAAAACAAAGTCTCATACAGATGCGTTGAACAAAAAATACTAAGGGTATGTTCACACGCACTGTTTTCAGACGTAATTCTGGCGTTTTACGTCTCGAATTATGCCTGAAAAAACAGCTCCATTACGCCTACAAACATCTTCCCTCTGCTTTCAGGGTTTTTCGATGTTCTGTTCCCACGAGGTGTTATTTTACGCGTCGCTGTCAAAAGACGGCGCGTAAAAAGACGCCCGCGAAAAAGAATTGCATGTCACTTCTTGGGACGTTTTTGGAGCGGTTTTTCATTGACGCCATTGAAGGACAGCTCCAATAACGTCCGTAAAATATGTCGCGAAAAACACGAGTAGTTACAAAAACTTCTGAAAATCAGGATCTGTTTTCGCCTGAAAACAGCTTCGTATTTTCAAACGTATTTTGCTAAGCCGTGTGAACATACCCTAAAAGTTAGTGCTTCTCTTTTGGAGTTCCGGCATTTTTGACAGCAAGAGTAACACTGCAGACTGCCTTTTTCTAGCGGTCTTAACCCCTTCCAGACATTTGTCGTATGGATACTTCAGGATACAGTGATATAATGGTGATTGGTGCTGTCTAGGATAGCACTAATCCCTACCATGTACTGATAAGAAGGTAGCGGTGATGCAACCTGATCGCTCGATTGGTCGGTCTGCACCGACCGACCAATCGCAGCCGTGGCGGGTGTTTCAAAAACCCTCCACCAGTTCTACCCAACTTATTCCGGTTAGGAATGGTGAGCAGAGCTGGTGTAAATGTCTGTGAGCTGATACTTTCTGGTTCTGAGCAGCAGCAGCAGCACTATTTCTGTCCCTAAATTTCTTATCCCTGTACCCCTCCCCCTCTTCCCCTTTTTACGTGCTGCGGCCACTGAGTGCGGATCAGTGACCACCATCACTGATCGGTCTGTGCGCTCAATTTGCAAGTACTGCAGCATGCGGCACCGTGCGCAAAAACCAAAGAGGCCTCTATAAAACTCTGATTGGGCAACCACTGAGAAAGGGAGAATGCCGGGCACTACACAGCGAGAACATGTTGCTGGTCAAGTATAAGGACAAGAGGGATGGCTTTATGTTGACCACAATACATGGTACCGGTAGCACCCCTATCCCTGTCTGATGTCGCACTGCAATGACCCTAGATAACAATAAGTAGATGGGAGGGGTTGATCTCTCTGATTAAGTACTAAAGTCGTAAAGTGTCATGCGTAAAGTAAAGATGTGGTACAAAAAGCTGGCCGTGCACATGGTACAGATGGCATTGTACAACTCTTACGTGCTATGTGCAAGCCGGACAGGGACATTTCTTCAGTTTCAAGAGGCGGTTATCAAGGCCCTTGCATTTGTCTGGTAAAACCTTCTGTGTTAGAAAAAAACAATGGATTAAAAATGAATTTCTGCACAAAAAAAATAATTAAATTTGTAAGTTTCACTTCTACATTGCTTTAATTCCTGTGAAACGTCTAAAGGGTTAAGCAACTTTCTAAATGCTGTTTTGAATACTTTGAGGGGTGCAGTTTTTAAAATGGGGGGACTTATTGGGCGTTTCTAATATATAAGGCCCTCAAAGCCACTTCACAACTGAACTGGCCCCTGTAAAAATAACCTTTAGAAATTTTCTTGAAAAATGTGGGAAATTGCTGCTAAAGCCTTGTAACGTCCTGGAAAAATAAAAGGATGTACAAAACACGATGCCAATCTAAAGTAGACATATGGGGGATGTTAATTAGCTACTATTTTGTGTGGAATAACTGCCTGTCCTACAAACAGATACAATTAAATTTAGAAAAATGCTAATTTGTGCAATTTTTCGCTAAATTTTGTTTTTTTTTACAATGAAATATTGAATGTACTGAGCAAATTTTGGCAGTAACATAAAGTCCAATGTGTCACGAGAAAACAATCTCAGAATCGCTTGGATAGGTGAAAGCATTCCGAAGTTATTACCACATAAAGTGAAACATGACAGATTTTAAAAATTAAGCTCTGTCAGAAAGGTCAAAACTGGCTGCAGTGGGAAGAGGTTAAATACCTAAAATCCTGATGGAGACCTCGCTGGACCTCATTAACACTAGTGTTAATTCATACGTAATTTACATTATGTTTTTCTACACATGATGTTAAAAAGCAAAGATCTCCAGATTATGTAGAGCATATAAAGTTATCTAAAATACTAGACAAAAAGGTTCTATCTCTCAAGTTAGGAGATAATACATTGTCTTTTACTATCTGGTTAAAGACTTTGCCAGGTAAGATGGTTATCTAATAATTGCTTCCAAGGTCATATAGTCATGTCAAGTGCTCTTAGACCCAGCGAGAATCATTGTGCCAAGTGCAATTTACTCCAATACATTGATTTCCTGCAGGACAGTTCACCTTCTTTTTGTAAAGCCTCCAGCTGCACACATGCCAAATGAAGGTTTAAATATATTAGTAGGGAATGTTATTCAAAATGCTGTGTGATCAAATATTCAGATGTTCAGTCAAAAATGAAGGATTGTTTTATTATGTATAAGATTTAAAACTACAAATACTCAGAAAAGTTCAGAACATGTAAAACAGCTCAGTTCCCGTAAAGCAAAACTTTTTCTATTCTAATTTCCATTAAGTTTTTTCATGACCTCACAATAGGCAGCTTAACAAAAACAACGGTGTGATTTACCTGGTAAAATATTAGAATTTAAAATGCAAGGTCATTTATTGAAAATTAAATATGTCACATTGTGTTATGGAAAACCTGCTTCATGTTTTAACCCCAGCATCTACTGCAGGAGAAATGCAGTGTCACATGCCAGGCATTTAAGGGTATGTTCACATGGCTTATTTTTAGCCGTTTTTCGGGTCGTAAACGGCTGAAAAAACGGATGCTGAATGCCACCAAACACCTGCCCATTGATTTCAATGGGAAAACAGCGTTTCGTTCCGATGGGGCGTTTTTTTAGGCGTCCGTTTGAAAAACAGTGCGTAAAAAAACGCCCTGTAAAAAGACGCGCATGTCACTTCTTGAGCAGTTTTTGGAGCCATTTTTCATTGTGTCAATAGACACTTAAAAAAACGGCTGAAAATCAGAGGCGGTTTTCCCCTGAAAACAGCTCCGTATTTTACAGCCGTTTTTACTTGAGCATGTGAACATACCCTAAATGTGAGCGGCTCTTGTCTCTGCCTCATGGGGTTGCATTTGTGAAACAGAAGTCCATTAAAAGGGCAAATACTCACTCTTAGGCTATGTTTACACGCTTAACCAAAAACGTCTGAAATTACGGAGCTGTTTTCAAGGGAATACAGCTCCTGATTTTCAGACGTTTTTTAAGCCACTCGCTATTTTTGCAGCGTTTTTTTATGACCGTTTTTGGAGCTCTTTTCTATAGAGTCAATAAAAAACGGCTCCAAAAAAATGGCTCAAGAAGTGACATGCACTTTTTTGCGGGCGCCATTTTACGTGCCGTTTTTGGAAAACGAGGCGTAAAAAAATGCCTCGTTGGAACAGAACACTGTATTTCCCATTGAAATCAATGGACAGATGTTTGGAGGCTTTCTGCTTCTATTTTTTCAGGCATTTTTCGAGGCGTAACCCCCCCCCCACACACACACACACACAAATACGCCTGAAAACACTATGTGTGCACATACCCTAACACAGAAACAAAGTAGATCAGTTTTTACTCTGTGTGGTGCTGGGTGACATCTGGCCAGCATCAGCATCATATTTAACTATACACCCCATACACTCCCCCACCCCATTCCCCAAAAAAGAAATAAACAAAAAAAATGGACCTATATTCATTGTTTCTTTGGGCAGTATAGACACAAAATGCAGTCTTCGTACCACCTACACTATTTAGCTTGGCAATGTGGGTACAGCTTATCCTGGCACTGTATATTCTGTCTTTGGGCTCTGCATGCATTGATTATCTTGGCTTCTCCAGGCACTGAAAGCACTAACTTTCTGGACACGGTATGTACTGGCACTCGACATTGTATGTGCTGTTTCTCTGGATACTGTATAGACTATTTTTCAATACATAGGATGGGCAATGTGTGGATTTGTTGGCATGGGGGAATTGGGGCCCCACAAACAATTTAACAAGAGCCCTCTTCTATCTGTGTCAGCCCTGCGCAATTTAATTAACACTTGGAAACTAATAGGGTGCTGTCAGGATTCCCCCCTGTAAGTCCCGTGTTGTGGTGGCACTGGTCACTGTGAGGTACAATGTCTAATATTAGAGTGAGGTCCCTCTTAAAGGACTGAATAATCAAGTGGACTTATACAGATGATCAAAATGCAAACTGAGAACCACATTTTTTAAATTTATCATTGCAGCAATAGACCACTGTAAAAATTAGATGTGCCGACCGTATCTTTATTTATTTGGACCATATTACATTACAATGACTTTTACTGGAGAGACCTGACACTAAAGCTAACTGCTCATATGACTCTGTATTTGGTGTCTATTTGCTGACTTATTCAATCAGAAGTTAAACAAACCTTCATACTGTTCTTGTCAATATAACCTTTCCAAACATGTTTCATTCTTTGTAATTGATTTATAACCTTGTAAATTGGACATCTTCTATGGTAGAACATTCTCTGATATCATTTATAACTATAAATCCTAAATGTGTAGTGGATTTGGATTTAAATAAATATACGGCAGGTTTTCTGCCAAGACAAATAAATTCATGATGAATTTTATTTCACCTTGCATGATGCTTTATTTCATTCTCCAGCTTTGGAATGTATATACTGTATGTCATTTCCTAGTAGAAATGTCACATAGAAAATTGTCTTTTAAAGAGACATTAAAGCCTTCAGATGAGTAGTAATCTCTGCTAGGTAGTCATATAATTTATATATTAAAATGTACAATGTATTGTAATATATAAATATATTTAATGTAATATACAATTTATACAATATATATGTATTTTTATACATATATATATAATTATGCACACACTAGATGGACAAAAGTATTGGGACACACCTCTTAAATCATTGAATTCATGTGTTTCATACAGTCCGATTACAACAGGTGTATAAAATCCAGCACTTAGCCATGCAGTCGCCTTTACAAACATTTGTGAAATAATGGGTCATTCTAAAGAGCTCACTAAATTCAAGTATGGTACTGTAATAGGATGCCACCATTGCAACAAGTCAGTTCCTGAAATTACTTTCCTCCTAGATACTCTACAATCAACTGTGCATAGTATTTTTGCAGAGTGGAAGCGTTTAGGAACCACAGCAACTCAGCCACGAAGTGGCAGACCATGTAAAGTTACAGAGAGGCGTCACCGACTGCTGAGGTGCATAATGCATAAAAGTTGCCAACGCTGTGGTGACTCAATAACTGCAAAATTCGAGACCTCCTCTGGCATTAACATCTGTACAGAAACTGTGAGGTGAGAGCTCCATGGCATGGATTTCCATGGCCGAGCAGTTGCATGCAAGCCTTACATCACCAAGCACAATGCCAAGGGTCGGATGGTGTGGTGCAAATAATGCTGCCACTGGACACTGGAGCAGTGTAAATGAGTTCTATGTACAGACGCTTCACCCTTCTCTATCTGGCAGTCTGATAGAAAAGTCTAGAACAACAGGAGAATGTTACCTGCCTGACTGAATTGTGCCAACTGTAAAGTTTGGTGGAGGAGGGATATTGCTATGGGGTTGTTTTTTAGGGGTTGGCATTGGCCCCTTAGTTCCAGTGAATGGAAATCTTAATGCTTCAGTATACCAAGACATTTTGGACAATTGTATGCTTTCAACTTTGTAGAAACAGTTTGGGGAAGGCCCTTTTCTGTTCCAGCATGACAGTGCCACAGTGCATAAAGGCATATTTGGGTGGGTTTGGTGTGGAAGAAGAAGACTGACTCACACAGAGCCCTGACCTAAACACCATCGGAAATTTTTGGGATGAACTAGAACGGAGATTAATAGCCAGGCCCCCTCATCCAACATCAGTGTCTGACCCCACAAATGCTAGTCTGGATGAATGGACAAAACTTTGCAGTGTGAAAGCTGTTTTAACTGAAAAAGGGGGAAGAACTCCACATTAACGTTTATGGATTTAGAATGGGATGTCATAAAAGCTCCTGTAGGTGTAATGTGTAGGTGTCATAATACTTTTGTTTGTATAGTGTATTATGCTGGATTTACCATTGAAGGAGGTCATGTCAGTTCAAAGATAGTTGGAAGATGGAATATTGTGTGTGACTAAGTGACGGTGAAATTATGGCAGTCTATGGTAACTGTTAGTCAGCTACTTCTGGTTAAAGGGCTAGTTCACCAAGCCGGAAACCGCGTCGGAAACCGCGCTAAAAAACTTCCGAAATCCCCTCCTATTGATTTCAATGGGAGATGGAGGCGTTTTTTTCCCGCCAGTGAAGAAAAACGCTCATGGGAAAAAAGGCGACATGACCTATCCTGAGGCGTTCTCTGCCTCAAAAACCCCATTTAAATCAACCGCAGCGTTTTTTTTACACATTTTGTTGACGTGTTTTTGGGCAAAAAACGCTTGCTTCTTTTGCCTGTTGAAGAAATAAATAAAAAAGCCTCTAAAACCGCAGCAAAAATTGCATGTGGTGCAATACCAATTGTTGACGCAACTACTGAGCCAAAATATATCAGACTGAAACTTGTACTGGGTACATCAACCGATGTTCAAATTTAAATTTAATATACATATTTCACCATGCATTATAACCAAAAATAGATTTTGCATCTGTTCTAACCGTTCACATTATCTCAATTTGACATGCAGTATTTATGCCCAAAAAAAGTGTAAATGAGAATAATATATAACTATATCCCATATAATGGAATAAATTCATTGTATGATATAACATCTAAAATAAAACTCCTTAATCAACTTTCAATATTAGGCAATTCTTATTATCTGTCAATTCGTTATAATAACAGATGCTCTATTCAGCTAGGAGCTGTTCTTTAGCACTAGGCACTTCGAGTGGAGCTGTTCTTTAGCACTAGGCACTTCGAGTGGAGCTGTTCTTCAGCACCACGGATGTAACAACATACATAATTTGACTCAAACTTACTATAATTCAAAGTACTAATTTAAAAGTAACTTATAGACAGCAAATTAATTTCACTTTACATATTTTGGAATCTATTAATAAATATGCAAATTTCATTACCTCTGTTTGAATGAGCTATCCTGTTTCAGTGAAGTACACATACAGCAAGCCAATCACCCTTCCTTTACCACGTCAGAGTATACAACACACCTGAGTACTAAGTAAAGATTATAGATACCCAGTTCTTGCTAATGATCTAAAACAATTTTTCTCCTTTAGTCTAAAATAATTCAAATTTATGAATTATACGATCTGTCTTACATTACTCCAGTAAAAATGTTTTGCAAAATGTTTTATTAAGAATACGATATGATGTTATGCAACTTAACTGACTATATACTAGAAATAGTGCATTTTTAAGGCCCACCTACAGGAAGTTACCTGACTCATGATACTCACTATATATATGTGGATTTACTTGTGTAATACCAAGCTATGATTAAGGACCCCAATGGTCTGAAACGCGTAAGCGTGGTCCCAGGATTTTTGATTTAAACTCCTTGTTTTAACATGACCTAATAAACCACTTAACTTTTATACCGAGTTCTGGATACATCTTCATCATTCACTTCCATTACCTTGTTTACCTGCTGTCGGCACAGGACCTTATTGGGAGTATCTACAAGCCCCTGCAGCAATTGGATCAATTTATACCATCTTGCACCAACGAACGCATTGGAAACGCATTGGAAATGTGGTGAGCAAACTTTTTGTAACATATCTATTTTTTCTGTGCATCAACCGATACCCTAAGTGATTTATCCAGGTCCAAATCATATGTTATCGATCTATATCGGAAAGAAGTATGACACACAGACGCTGCTTGTATGCTCAAAATAATCCTCTGAGGTTTATTGCCAAAATCAATTACAATAATATCATTCAAAAGGGGAGTAGACTTGAGGTTAACCAATCAGAGGCAAAGTGACAATAACTCTGATTCAGCCAATGGCATACAATGAGAATATTTCATATTCGAACCAATCACATACATACAATACATTTCAATTGCATTATTATAATCCTTCATTATATGCTTATGTCGGTTAACACATAGTGTACTTCTCTGGCAAGAAAACAATACTATCCTTATGAGCTGTTCTTTCTCATGAGATCACATCTATTTTATTTTCCTCTCACTCCCTTTCTTGGTTATGAACAGTCTTTTCATACTATTGCTACTCCCCCAAGGTCAAACACACATTTGTCCATATCAAACTCTAGATAAAAACTCAGAGAGACACATAGCCAGCTGAGGAACAAAATCAGCATTAATATACTTGTCTTATGCCTGTCTTAAAACAATATAACTTCTTATTCACTAAAAAGGTTTTTTTTCAGGCAGAATTTTCTGCCTGCAAAAAACGCAGTGTGAACTAGGCCTAACGGACCAGTGCAAAAAAGGGCTGACTAACTCTAAAAACACCTTTAAAAAACAAAATGACAGGAAATATAGATTTAGGGCACAGTTAAAGTGGAATTTGGAGAAAGCAGGGGATTATCAGGTAAAGGATATCATGCCACTCTGCCAGTGTTCTTCTGTACATAATCAGGCCAAAAAACTTTTTAAAAAATTGAACTTAAATATAGAGATTTTTAGAGAAACCCAGAAGAGAAGCATTTCAATTGTAAAAGAAACAGCAGGCACCCGGCTCTTGGGTTATAAAATATCAAAATGTATTAATACAAATATAAAAGAAAAATCTAAAAAAAAATAACCGCATCAAACGTGATTCTGTACCACAGTGAGGACATCACATACCCGGCTGGGTGAAAACAATAGCCAGAAAATGAATGGTGCATATACAGTTAGGTCCAGAATTATTTGGACAGTGACACAATCTTCATGATTTGGGCTCTGCATGCCACCACATTGGATTTGAAATGAACTAGATGCAATTGAAATGTAGCAATTGAAATGTAGACTTTCAGGTTTAATTCAAGGGTTGAACAAAAATATCCTGTGAAATGTTTACGAATTTCAACCATTTTTCTACACAGCCTCCTCATTTCACGGGTTCAAAAGTAATTGGACAAATTAACATTACCATAAATAAAATGTTTTTTTTATAATGCTTTGTAGAGAATCCTTTGCAGGCAATGACTGCCTGAAGTCTGGAACCCATAGACATCACCAAACACTGGGTTTCATCCTTTGTGATGCTTTGCCAGGCCTTTACTGCAACGGTCTTCAGTTGTTGCTTGTTTGTGAGTCTTTCTGCCTTAAGTTTTGTCTTAAGCAAGTGAAATGTATGCTCGATCAGGTTGAGATCTGGTGATTGACTTGGCCATTGCAGAATATTCCACTTCTTTGCCTTAAACTCCTGCTTCATTTGGTTGAATCTGAGCAGAAAATATATCCAGTAACACTTCAGAATTCATCCGTCTGCTTCGGTCTTCAGTCACATCATCAATAGACACTAGTGACCCATGGCCTTTGGCAGCCATGTATGCCCATGCCATCACACTGCCTCCACCATGTTTTACAGAAGATGTGGTGTGCTTTGTATCATGAGCCGTTCCAAGCCTTCTCCATACTTTCTTCCTCCCATCATTTTGGTACCGGTTGATCTTAGTTTCAGCTGTCCAAAGAATGCTGTTCCAGAACTGGTCTGGCTTCTTTACATGTTGTTTGGTAAAGTCTAATCTGGCCTTGGTATTTTGAGGCTGATTAATGGTTTGCACCTTGTGGTAAACCCTCTGTATTTGCTCTCATGAAGTCTTCTCTTTATGATAGACTTAGATACTGATACACCTACTTCCAGGAGAGTGTTCTTCACTTGGGTAGATGTTGTGAAGGGGTTTTTCTTCAACATGGAAATTATTCTGCGATCATCCACCACTGTTGTCTTCCGTGGAAGTCCAGGTCTTTTGGAATTCACGAGATCACCAGTGCGCTCTTTTTTTCAAGAATGTATAAAACTGTTGATTTGTCTACTCCTAACATTTGTGCTGTCTCTCTGATGGATTTCTTCAAGGTCTGTTTCACTTGCATTGAGAGCTCCTTTGACCTCATGTTGTGGGTTCACAGCAACAGCTTCCAAATGCAAATGTCACACCTGGAATCAACTTTTACCAGCTTAATTGATGATGGATTAACGAGGGAATAGCCCATGCAGCCCATTAAGTAGCTTTTGAGATAATTGTCCAATTACCTTTGGTCCCTTGAAAAAGGGGCAGCTACATATTAAAGCGCTGTAGTTCCTAAACCATTTCTCAAATTAGGATGTGAAACCCTCAAATTAAAGCTTAGAGTCTGCACGTTAAGCCCATATTGATTATATAACTGTATATTCAATATGTTTTGGTAAATGGCTAAAATGCAAAATCTTGTGTTACTGTCCAAATAATTCTGGATCTAACTGTAGGCGCAAGAGTTGTATAACATTAGATTACAAATACATAATGCATTAACCTCGTACAATGGTATACAAATAGGGGTGTAACTTCCACAGTAGCAAACATAGCGGTTGCTACGGGGCCCATGGTGTCAGAGGGGCCTGGGCAACCTGGCACACTACGTCCTGACGTCAGCCAGCATCCTGATGTAGTGGGAGGCGGGGTCGTAGCAGCGGGTAGCTGAGTGCAATCAGAGTTGGGAGTGTAATGGAAGCCACTTTTAGTTAAGTTAAAGTAAATGGAATAATCTCCTCTCCTCTCTGCATCATGTACAGGGGTGGATTGGTCATGTACTTCACTGGAAATTTTTCCCATGGGCCGGCCACTCCACTGCTCATGGGCCACTCTCCCGAACAGTCCTGCATACGTCTTTGTATGTGGGAACTGATAAAGAAATCCCCACATACACAGAGGTATGCAGGAGCCTCCGTGCACTTTCGTCTTGTAACAGTGATTTGAGGACCTTTGAGAACATCATGTGACTATCACGTGATCAAAGGTCCTGGACCCATCACTACAGCTTCAAGACTCCAGACACAGGAGAGAAGAAATCATGAGAAAGGTAAGTGATAAATCAAGTAAGTGTATAAATATATATATATATATATATATATATGTGTGTGTGTGTATATATATATATATATAGATGTGTGTGTGTATATATGAGAGTGTGTGTGTATATGAGTGTGAGTGTTTGTGTATATATGAGTGTTGGTGTGTTTATATATATAAGTGTGTGTGTATAAATATGAGTGTGTGTGTGTGTGTATATATTAGAAAAATAATATGACAGTTGGACCTTCAAGTGCCCTAGTGGGACTAAAGAAAAGTGTAAAAAACAAAGTGTAAAAAAAGTTTTTAAAAAAAAAGTTGTAAATAATATAATAAAAGTTTCAAGTAATTAAACAAAACACAATTGCCCTTTTTCCCTTATCAAGTCTTTTAATATTGAAAAAATAAATAAACCATACATATTTGGTATTGCCACGTCCGTAACGGCCTGATCTATAAAAATATTATGTTATTTATTCCACCCAGTGAACGGCGTAAAAATAACGTAAAAAACAATGGCAGAATTTTTTTGTCACTTTGCCCTACAAAAATTGGAAACAAGTGTTTAAAAAGTCGCATGTATCCAAAAATGGTACCTTTAAAAACCATAGCTCGTCTCGAAAAAACAAGCCCTCATACAGCTCGATCGACAAAAAAATTAAAAAGTTATGGTTCTCACAACATGGCGACAGAAATAATACATTCTTTTTACAAAAGTAATTTTATTGTGCAAAAAGATGTAAAACATAAAAAAGTGCTATAAATTTGGTATTGCCGGAATCGTACTGGCTCGCAGAATAAAGTTAACTTGTAATTTATAATGCAAGGTGAACGGCGTAAAAAATGTAAAAAAAACTATGAAAGGTTTTTCGTCACCTTGCCTCCCAAAAAAAGTGATCAAAAAGTCGCATGTAACCCAAAATGGTACCAATAATAACCACAGTGTATCCTGCAATAAAAACAGCCCTCATCCCACTATGTCTATGAAAAAAATAAATTAGTTAAGGATCCACTAAGTCAGGAAAGAAAAATATGCAGTTGTGCAGGCCCAAGGGGAACATTTCTTCTGTTTCAAAAGGTCATTTATCAGTGCCCTAAAATTAGGGAACTAGGAAGGGTAGGGCCCAAACATATCTGCTGGAAGCGAGGGTGCCCATATTATACCAGGACAACACTTTCCCAGCAAAACTCTCCAAGCTGCAAAGGTGCGGAGTGTGGACCAAAAGGGGGATAAGAAAGGACAGCAGCCTGTGCATAAAAGATTGCTTCACAGTGTAACACACCTCTATGGCTTATTTTACCCCATTATTATACCACCTGACTATGCCTGATGTACTCTGCCCAGCTTACATATACCACCACATTATAAACTAAAATACCAGTAAAACTCCAAACAAAACTACTACCAAGCAAATCCATGCTCCAAAAGCCAAATGGTGCTCCATTCCTTCTGAGCCCAACACTGTGCCCGTACAGCAGTTTACTTCCACATTTATTGCATCGCCATACCCGGAAGAACCCTTTTAACAATTTTTGGGGTGTGTGTCTCCAGTGGCACAAGCTGGGCACGACATAGTTGCCACTGAATGGGCATATCTAGGGAAGAATTTCAATCATTTATGGAAAAGACCTGTGGGGTGAAAATGCTCACTACATCCCTTAATAAATGCCTTGGGGGTGCAGCTTCCAAAATGGGTTCAATTCTCTTTTATTATTTTACATCAGAGATCCTGCAATTGTGAACCAATACTTTGTAAATCGGCAAATTAGGCCTCAACTTCGCATGGTACTCTTTCACTCCTGAGCCTGGTCGAATGTCCAGACAAAAGATTAGGGCCACATGTAGGGTTTCTAAAACCGGGAAACTCGGCATAATAATTAGAGAGCTGTCTTGTTGTGGTGGCAAAAGCTGGGCACCACATATTGGCATATCTATGGAAAAAATCCCATTTTCACTCTGCAACATCGAGTGCACAATAATTTCTGCAAAACACCTGCGGGGTTAACATGCTCACTACACACCTAGGTGAGTACCTTGAGGGGTGTAGTTTCCAAAATGTGGTCACTTCTGGGGGGTTTCCGTTGTTTTGGTCCCACTTGGGCTTTGCAAATGCGAAATAGCACCCAAAAACCAATCCAGAAAAATCTGCTCTCCAAAAGCCAAATGGCACTCCTTCCTTTCTGAGCCCTACTGTGTGCCCAAACAGCAGTTTATGACCACAAATTGAGTATTGCCGTAATCGGGAGAAATTGCTTTACAAATGTTGGGGTTCTTTTTTTCTTTTATTTGTTGAGAAAATGAAAAATGTTGCGCTAAAGCTACGTCTTATTGAAGAAAAAGGATTTTTTTTATTTTCACTGCCCAATCCGAATAAAATCTATGAAACACCTGTGGGGTCAAAATGCTCACTGCACCCATGGATTTCCTAAATGGAGTCACTTTTTAGACGGTATCACCGTTTTGGTCCCTCAGGGGATTTGCAAATGTGACATGGCCTCCACAAACCATTCCTGCTAAATTTGAGCTCCAAAAGCCAAATGGTGCACTTTCCCTTCTAAGCCCTGCTGTGTGTCCAAACAGCCGTTTATGACCACATGTGGGGTATTGTTTAACTCGGGAGAAATTGATTTATAAGTGTTGCAGTGCATTTTCTCCTTTAGTCCCTGTG